>NC_092169.1:52948230-52960730 GCF_045791955.1 Oncorhynchus clarkii lewisi
TGTGGGGCCCTTAATGTGGGATTCAGGGGGTGTGTGTGTGCATATGTGCATGGGTGTGTGCACGTGCGTATGTGTGTGTGAGACAGCCTGGCAATAAATCTGTGTGGCGTGGCAGCAGGAATGCTGGAGTCTCCTCTCCTACAGGGAAACACTTAGCCTAAACACTGGTGACCCCAACCCTAACCCCAGGGCCGTCCCATTATGACATCACACTCACACACACCCTTCATTATTTGAGGTTTTCATACTAAACATTTTCAAACTTTGGAGCAAATTTTTCATTTTTGTGCCCCAAAAAAAAGAGTGTTGGTTCACCTCCCAACATGTGCCTGAAAAAACATTTAGGTCTATGTGGTTGGTTCCATTAACTTTTGTTGTCAGACTTAAATCAAAACTATTTTCAGTCCAATGAACATCCAACTGTCCTCAGAACAAAGAGCCCTCCTTACCTAGAGGTGAGAGATGAAAGAGGGAGCACCACACTTGGATCAAAGCTAAATCGAGAGGGACATTTCGAGAGGGAGCTTTAGCTTCAATTGAAATACATCTCCCCCCTTCTGTCTCCTCGTTTCATTTTCACTACTCTTCTTTTCTCACATTTTCACAAACAAAAACTGTTGAAATTGGATGATGAAATACCTTTGCTTTAGCAACCTGTCAGCCTCTGATGATGTGTGAACAGGAAATAGGGTACGGGTAGGTTTTCCCCCCGCCAAAGACTCTGTTTTCACACTCTCCTCCTCATTCTAAAAGAGAGAGATTCAAAGGACAAAAACACATGTACTTTTTTAAAAATGTTTAAACACTTCATTAGGAACAACCGCTGCAAGAGGTGACACAGAGTAGAGAGACAATATGATTTGTTGACACCGTTTAAGCCTTTCAGATGTATCTGTTGGATTGTGTATCTACTATGACAGATGGTTGTATAGGGCCTTCTGTCTCACCCCCCCCACCATCACAACTAACAACACACCGTGGCTGAGGATTAAAGTACCCTATTCTCTCCACTCCAACTCCTCTTCTATGGCCATCTTTCAGCCACGACAGCAAAGCTCCCACACTTGGTCTGGTTACCAACAGTTAAAGTGTAACGGCATCTCTAGCAGTCTGAGGATTTAATTCAATCTTCTCATTTCCACTCCGTCTTCCAGTCAGGATAGTGAAAAAGGCTCCCCGTTCTGGTAACCAACAGTTAGGTGTATAATGGCAAACGGTCGTTAGCTGAAATGTCGTTAGAATAAGTGAGACCTCCGATACATTAGGGAAGTGTCAGAGCGATGTTCCGCTATCCGTGACGCCGCCCCCCGCTCCGATCCCCCTCTTTCGCCCGAAGCTAAAACACGGAGAGAGAGAGAGAGAGGTTTTATTCCACGGAGAAAAGCCCCTTCGCTGCGCCTCTGAATAATTGGTAAGGATTTCATGTGGCGCGACCCAAATTGCATGGCGGTGGCTAATGTTTAAGTACTCCTTGGTCTTTCACAGTAAACACAGGCAAAGGAGATTCCCCGAGCAACACAGAGTGAAAGACTGGAGGCTCTGAGGTGAGAGAGAGAGAGAGAGAGAGAGAGAGAGAGAGAGAGAGAGAGAGAGAGAGAGAGAGAGAGAGAGAGAGAGATAGCAGAGCAAGGGGGAGGACGAGATGGTTCTCACTGCAGAGCAAGGGGGAGAACGAGATGGTTATCACTGCTCAGGTCTCAATGCTTTGGCTGTCATGTCTCAATCATACCTTCAGTGGCTGCCCTATAGGCACGGGGCAACTTTGTAATATTTTCACCTTGATAGGAGGGTGTATGGTCCGTTTGTCACTATTCCCAGATACATAATACAGTATATACCCTATAACCCCTAAATACTACGGTCTATATACAAACAACCCAAATCAGCTGGATTGATCATGTTATTTCAGATTATATCTGACCTTGTGACCCCCCCTTTGTATTTGACAAATGCAGACTTTGTGTGCAGAAAGTTAAATGAATCCTCTTTTTAAAATATTGAATTCATTTTAGAACTCATTAACTTCGAGAACAGGGGTGTCAAAGAAATGTTTCCCCGCGGGCCACAAACTATCTTTATCGAGGTCTGGAGGGCCTCACTTAAAATTGGTTGTATTTTGTCACTGTCAGAATTGCCAAAATATCCATCGCTTTTGGAATTTGAGACTATAGATGACTGTTATCAAGCTGGACAGAGTGTAGAGACTATAGATGACTGTTTCAAGCTGGACAGAGTGTAGAGACTATAGATGACTGTTTCAATCTGGACAGAGTGAAGAGACTATAGATGACTGTTATCCAGCTGGACAGAGTGTAGAGACTATAGATGACTGTTATCAAGCTGGACAGAGTGTAGAGACTATAGATGACTGTTTCAAACTGGACAGAGTGTAGAGACTATAGATGACTGTTTCAAGCTGGACAGAGTGTAGAGACTATAGATGACTGTTTCAAACTGGACAGAGTGAAGAGACTATAGATGACTGTTATCTAGACACTATAGATGACTGTTATCTAGAGACTATAGATGACTGTTATCAAGCTGGACAGAGTGTAGAGACTATAGATGACTGTTATCAAGCTGGACAGAGTGAAGAGACTATAGATGACTGTTTCAAACTGGACAGAGTGAAGAGACTATAGATGACTGTTATCTAGACACTATAGATGACTGTTATCTAGAGACTATAGATGACTGTTATCTAGAGACTATAGATGACTGTTATCAAGCTGGACAGAGTGTAGAGACTATAGATGACTGTTATCCAGCTGGACAGAGTGAAGACACTATAGATGACTGTTAGGACAGAGTGTAGAGACTATAGATGACTGTTATCCAGCTGGACAAAGTGTAGAGACTATAGATGACTGTTTCAAGCTGGACAGAGTGAAGAGACTATAGATGACTGTTTCAATCTGGACAGAGTGAAGAGACTATAGATGACTGTTTCAAGCTGGACAAAGTGAAGAGACTATAGATGACCGTTTCAATCTGGACAGAGTGAAGAGACTATAGATGACTGTTTCAAGCTGGACAGAGTGAAGAGACTATAGATGACTGTTTCAATCTGGACAGAGTGAAGAGACTATAGATGACTGTTTCAAGCTGGACAGAGTGAAGAGACTATAGATGACTGTTTCAATCTGGACAGAGTGAAGAGACTATAGATGACTGTCATCAAGCTGGACAGAGTGAAGAGACTATAGATGACTGTTTCAAGCTGGACAGAGTGAAGAGACTATAGATGACTGTTTCAATCTGGACAGAGTGTAGAGACTATAGATGACTGTTATCAAGCTGGACAGAGTGAAGAGACTATAGATGACTGTTATCAAGCTGGACAGAGTGAAGAGACTATAGATGACTGTTTCAATCTGGACAGAGTGAAGAGACTATAGATGACTGTTTCAAGCTGGACAGAGTGAAGAGACTATAGATGACTGTTTCAATCTGGACAGAGTGAAGAGACTATAGATGACTGTCATCAAGCTGGACAGAGTGAAGAGACTATAGATGACTGTCATCAAGCTGGACAGAGTGAAGAGACTATAGATGACTGTTTCAAGCTGGACAGAGTGAAGAGACTATAGATGACTGTTTCAAGCTGGACAGAGTGAAGAGACTATAGATGACTGTTTCAAGCTGGACAGAGTGAAGAGACTATAGATGACTGTTTCAAGCTGGACAGAGTGTAGAGACTATAGATGACTGTTATCAAGCTGGACAGAGTGAAGAGACTATAGATGACTGTTTCAATCTGGACAGAGTGAAGAGACTATAGATGACTGTCATCAAGCTGGACAGAGTGAAGAGACTATAGATGACTGTCATCAAGCTGGACAGAGTGAAGAGACTATAGATGACTGTTTCAAGCTGGACAGAGTGAAGAGACTATAGATGACTGTTTCAAGCTGGACAGAGTGAAGAGACTATAGATGACTGTTATCAAGCTGGACAGAGTGTAGAGACTATAGATGACTGTTTCAAGCTGGACAGAGTGAAGAGACTATAGATGACTGTTTCAAGCTGGACAGAGTGAAGAGACTATAGATGACTGTTTCAATCTGGACAGAGTGTAGAGACTATAGATGACTGTTATCAAGCTGGACAGAGTGAAGAGACTATAGATGACTGTTTCAAGCTGGACAGAGTGAAGAGACTATAGATGACTGTTTCAAGCTGGACAGAGTGTAGAGACTATAGATGACTGTTATCAAGCTGGACAGAGTGAAGAGACTATAGATGACTGTTTCAATCTGGACAGAGTGAAGAGACTATAGATGACTGTCATCAAGCTGGACAGAGTGTAGAGACTATAGATGACTGTTTCAATCTGGACAGAGTGAAGAGACTATAGATGACTGTTTCAATCTGGACAGAGTGAAGAGACTATAGATGACTGTCATCAAGCTGGACAGAGTGTAGAGACTATAGATGACTGTTTCAATCTGGACAGAGTGAAGAGACTATAGATGACTGTTTCAATCTGGACAGAGTGAAGAGACTACAGGTGTTCATCCATTATCATCTCCACACTGTTTGATTGGGTTTTAGTTATTTCAATGTCGATTGAGATTGTTTCCACCCTAAAAAAAATATATAATTGTAAATATACAGTACCTGTCAAATGTTTTACACACCTATTAATTCAAGGGTTTTTCTTCATTTTCACTATTTTCTACATTGTGGAAAAATCGTGAAGACATCAAAACTATGAAATAATACATATGGAATCATGTAGTAACCAAAAAAGTGTTCAACAAATAAAAATTTATTTTAGATTCCACCCTTTGCCTTGATGACAGCTTTGCACACTTTAGGCATTCTCTCAACCAGCTTCAAGAGGAATGCTTTTCCAACAGCCTTGAAAGAGTTCCCACATACGCTGAGCACTTGTTGGCGGTAACTCTGGGTCTTCCTTTCCTGTGTTGATCCTCATGAGAGACAGTTTCATTATAAAACTTGATGGGTTTTGAGACTGCACTTGAAGAAACATTTAAAGTTCTTGAAATGTTCCGTATTGACTGACCTTCATGTCTTAAAGTAATGATGGACTGTCGTTTCTCTTTGCTTGTTTGAGCGGTCCTTGCCATAATATGTACTTGGTCTTTTAACAAATAAGGCGATCTTCTGTATACCACCCCTACTTTGTCACAACACAAATGATTAGCTCAAATGAAATTCCACTAATTCACTTTTAACAAGGCTCACCTGTTAATTGAAATGCATTCCAGGTGACTACCTCATTAAGCTGGTTGAGAGAATGCCAGGAGCGTGCAAAGTTGTCATCAAGGCAACGGGTGGCTACTTTGAAGAATCTCCAATATAAAATATATTTTGATTTGTTTAACACATTTTTGGGTACTACATGATTCCATATGTGTTATTTCATAGTTGTGATATCTTCAACGTTATTCTACAATATAGAAAATAGTAAAAATAAACACTTGAATGAGTAGTCGTCCAAAATAAATAGGTAGGGATGGGGATCAGAAAACCAGTCAGTATCTGGTGTGACCACTTGCCTCATGCAGTGCAACACATCCCCTTCGAATAGAGTTGATCAGGCTGTCGATTGTGGCCTGTGGAATGTTGTCCCACTCCTCTTCAATGGCTGTGCGAAGTTGCTTGATATTGGTAGAGAACTGGAACACGCAGTTGTACACGTTGATCCAGAGCATCCCAAAGATGCTCAATGGGTGACATGTCTGGTGACTATCCAGGTCATGGAAGAATTGGGACATTTTTAGCTTCCAGGAATTGTGTATAAGTCCTTCCGTCATGGGTCCGTGCATTATCATGCTGAAACATGAGGTGATGGCGGCGGATGAATGGCACGACAATGGGCCTCAGGGTTTCCTCACGGTATCTCTGTGCCTTCAAATTGCCATCCGTAAAATGCAATTGTGTTTGTTGTCTGTAGCTTATGCCTGTCCATACCATAACTCCACTGCCACCATGGGGCACTCTGTTCACAACGTTGACATCACATGTATGAGAAATTAACAACATGTTGACATTCCTAGAGTCGAAATGCCAATTGCAAGCTCCCTCAAAACTTGTAAAAATGTGCGACTAAGATCTCCTCAGCAAAAACGTCAAAATTAATGAAAAATGCCTTGAGTTATCTTAGATTAATACTGACTATTTTGAGGAAGCGTATACTGGCTACGGCATCTGAAAATGGTCAAACGGTACTATTGCTCTTTTTTTCCACATTTTTCAAGCGAAGGTCTTTTATGGGTGTCTGCGAGCACACTCGTTTGGTTTGCATAGCCGAGCTCGGCCAGGAGCCAACCGAATTGAAGTATGCTGAGGCCTTTAGAGGACGTAGAATGACCAGAAAGAGACAGGGATAGAATTTACATTTCATTACCAAACACCAAACAGACACGCACAAGGCAAACAGGAAGAATAGACTAGTGGTAGTGAAAGCGTATAGTGGTTTTCTGAAATGGAACAGAATGTACAGTTAGCGGCTATGAGTAGCTATAGCGGCTAGCAAGGTTAACAGTTAGCGGTAGCATGATAGGATGCTAACATGTAAACAACAGCCATGTTGGTAGAGGCCAGGAAGTGACTCTGGACGTGATGACATCACTGGTCAGCCATGTTGAGTAAGCGTGATAAATGACTGGCTGGTAGCCATCTTGACCCATAGTAACTAATGGGGAGAGATTTTACCTCATTACCTGAATAGTTAAGACACACAGAAACTATGCCATGAGAGTCAGATAAACAGGATTAAGTAAAATGACTAGTACCCAGGAATGAACTACTAGCATTCTGTATATACACTGAAAGAGGTGTGTGTATAGGCATGTACTAACATAGCAATAAGAACCTATGACATGAACAGATGAAATATGTCAACGGAACCCTAACCAGTTACTAGTACACGGACGTGGTCAAAGACACACTAAACGCCAGCAGGGAGTCCAGAGGATTGTCCAAGTAGAAAAGGTTGAGTTGTGGTGGAGAACATGAATAGAGGCCTTCACTGGTCCAGGAAGTTGGACCCTTTTCCGAAATGGACCTTGGGCTTTCCCATCCTGAACCGATATGCATAAATACATCTTTTTTTTTATTTTTTTAAATATGGAGACCAGTTCCAAACGAACCTGACACACACTAGGCAAACAGGAAGAATAGACTAGTAGTAGTGAAAGCGCAAAAGTGGTTTTCTGGAATGGAACAAAATGTACAGTTAGCGGCTATGAGTAGCTATAGCGGCTAGCAAGGCTAACATAAAACCTGTTATGTATAGAAATGATCCAGACCCTTTCAGATAATTCCATTTTTAACTTCCTATGGGCAGGTGGGACGGTAGCGTCCCACCTGGCCAACATCCGGTGAAATTGCAGAGCGCAAAATTCAAACTACAGAATTATAAATATTTAACTTTCATAAAATCACAAGTATTATACATCAAAATAAAGCTTAACTTGTTGTTAATCCAGCCGCCGTGTCAGATTTCAAAAAGGCTTTACGGCGAATGCACACCATGTGATTATCTGAGGACAGCGCCCCGCATCCAAAAACATGAAAAACATATTTCAACCAGGCAGGTGCGACACGAAAGTCAGAAATAGCGATATAAAAAAATGCCTTACCTTTGATGATCTTCTTCTGTTGACACTCCAAAAGATCCCAGTTACATCACAAATTGTCCTTTTGTTCGATAATGTCCTTCTTTATATCCATAAAAACTCAGTTTAGCTGGTGCACTTCAGTCAATAATCCACCCAGTTTCCCTCCATCAAAATGCATACATAATGAATCCCAAACATAACTAACAAACTTTTCCAAACAAGTCAAACAACGTTTATAATCAAACCTTAGGTACCGTAATACGTAAATAAATAATACAATTTAAGAAGGAGAATCGTTATTGTCTTTACCGGAGAAAAACAAACAAAGAATGCGCTCTCATTCACGCACTTGGAAACACTTCAGCCAAAATGGGAGCCACCTAGAAAAACTACAATTTCTGGCAGATTTTTCCAAAAACCAGCCTGAAACTCTTTCTAAAGACTGTTGACATCTAGTGGAAGCCCTAGGAACTCGCCTTATAATAAAAGTGACAGCCATTGAAAATTGTGGTAGGCTGAAATTCTTTTTTTGGGGGATGGTTTGTCCTCGGTGTTTCGCCTGCCATATCAGTTCTGTTATACTTACAGACATTATTTTAACAAACAAAACACATTATTTTAACAGTTTTAGAAACTTTATAGTGTTTTCTATCCTAATCTATCAATTATAAGCATATCCTAGCTTCTGGGCCTGAGTAACAGGCAGTTTACTTTGGGCACGCTTTTCATCCGGATGTGAAAATACTGCCTCCTACCCAAGATAGGTGAATCTACTTTATTAACCAGAGCTGATAAAGGGAGAGGAGGAAGAAAAACGGTCTATCAGGGGCCGTGCTGTGTTTGTAGGCTACTGTGAGTGTGATCGAGTGACAAGGGAACAGGGAGGAGGGAGGGAGAGACAAGCAATCAACCAAGCCGACTTGCGCTATAGGTGACTAATAGCTAGCATAGCCAGGTTATTTATCACCAAATATGAGGACGTAGTCGCTGTCTTGACTGTATCAAACAGAGAGAAACTAGTTAAGCTAGCTAGCTAGGCTAATTATCATCCAATATGATGACATAGTAGCTGTCTTGACTGCATCAAACAGGGAGATGCTAGTTAAGCTAGCTAGCTAGGTTATACTGTATATCATCCAATATCAAATCAAATCAAATTCTATTGGTCACACACATGGTTAGCAGATGTTAATGCGAGTGTAGCGAAATGCTTGTGCTTCTAGTTCCGACCATGCAGTAATATCTAACAAGTAATCTAACAAATTCACAACTACCTAATACACACACATGTAAAGGAATGAATAAGAATATGTACATATAAATATATGGATGAGCGATGGCCACGCAGCATAGGCAAGATGCAGTAGATGGTATAGAGTACAGTATATACATATGAGATGAGTAATGTAGGGTATGTAAACATATATAGTATATACAGTATATACAGTACATATTTGATTTATTTCACCTTTATTTAACCAGGTAGGCAAGTTGAGAACAAGTTCTCATTTACAATTGCGACCTGGCAATGAGATGAGATGAGTAATGTAGGATATGTAAACATTATATAGGGTGGAATTGTTTAAAGTGACTAGTGATACATTTATTACATCAAATTTTTAATTATTAAAGTTGCTAGAGATTTGAGTCAGTATGTTGGCAGCAGCCACTCAATGTTAGTGATGGCTGTTTAACATTCTGAAGGCCTTGAGATAGAAGCTGTTTTTCAGTCTCTCGGTCCCTGCTTAGATGCACCTGTACTGACCTCGCCTTCTGGATGATAGCGGGGTGAACAGGCAGTGGCTCGGGTGGTTGTTGTCCTTGATGATCTTTTTGGCCTTCCTGTAACATCGGGTGGTGTAGGTGTCCTGGAGGGCAGGTAGTTTGCCCCCGGTGATGCGTTGTACAGATCTCACCACCCTCTGGAGAGCCTTACGGTTGTGGGCGGAGCAGTTGCCGTACCAGGTGGTGATACAGCCCGACAGGATGCTCTCGATTGTGTATCTGTAAAAGTTTGTGAGTGTTTTTGGTGACAAGTCAAATTTCTTCAGCCTCCTGATGTTGAAGAGACGCTGTTGCGCCTTCTTCACCACGCTGTCTGTGTGGGTGGACCATTTCAGTTTGTCCGTGATGTGTACGTCGAGGAACTTAAAACTTTCCACCTTCTTTATTACTGTCCCGTCGATGTGGATAGGGGGCTGCTCCCTCTGCTGTTTCCTGAAGTCCACGATCATCTCCTTTGTTTTGTTGACGTTGAGTGTGAGATTATTTCCCTGACACCACACTCCGAGGGCCCTCACCTCCTCCCTGTAGGCCGTCTCGTCGTTGTTGGTAATCAAGCCTACCACACTTACTCAAGACCCGTGACAATCGTATCAGATCCAACCAAGACCCGTGACATTATTTTAAATTCTGGATCTGGACCCGCTCGGTTACAGGAGGATCCGTGAAGACCTCCAGACAGGAGTTTACAGAGACCTTCTCAACCTGCCCTTCTGGGAACAAATGAAGAGTTGAGAGACATACTGGGGTTCTGCTACTCTCAGGTAGAGCCTCTGATTGGCTGACTAGGTCATGTGATTCTGTTTGCACCTAGCAACAGGGTGTTCCAGGAGCAGAGGTGTGGAAGTTTTGGGGGTGTCTGTAACCAATAGAATCCTCTACTCTCTTCAGGGTAATAATGTGTCCTAAAGTTGTGTTTCTGAGAGAGGGTAAAGACGTCCGCATGCTTCCCAGACTAAACAGTTCAGAAGAGTTTTTTCAGATGTTCTGGCACATTAAATTTTTTCTTGAGGCAAGCCAAAGACGGCAGCCCAAGGCTAGCTTAGTTTGGCAATTGGACAACAGTAGGGATAAATAAAATCTTTGTTGTCAATAAAGTCAACTAGAGATGACTCGTTTTCATGCAAATAAATTTTTATATTTTTTATATTGAGAAATATAAATATATACCAATCATCTTAGATAAGGGTAGATATGTGCGACTAAAATCTCCTCGACAAAAAACGTGACATGAATGACAGATTTCTTGAGTTATCTTAGATTAGATCTGACTATTTTGAGGAAGTGTATACTGGCTACGGCATCTCAAAATGGACAAACAGTACTACTACTGCTTTTTTGTTGTTTTTCCAACTGATGGCCTTTTAAGGGAGTATGAGAGCACGCTTTCGGTTCACCTTCCATCATTTCTCTGCTAAGATTAAAAACAACTGTTGGTAAACTAGACACTTATTTCCTTCAACTCAATAGTGTACCTCTGCAGCACCCCACCCACCCACCCACCCACCCACCCCACGCACAGAGGTAATAATACAAGCATCCTTCCATGATAGAAGGAAACCTGATATTCCCCAGTAGTCTGCCTACTGATTAATACTATGCTCCTGGCTGTTTAAAAGTCACCCTGTAAATTAAGGAGGAACAGTGTGTGTGTGTGTGTGTGTTTGTGTGTGTGTGTGTGTGTTTACCTCTGTTCTCTCTCTCCAGTGTGTTGTGTTGTGAGATGGGTTCAGGGTACTGCTGTCATAACACAACGTGTGTGTGTGTGCGTGTGTGTGTGCGTGTGTGTGTGTGTGTGTGTGTGCGTGTGTGTGTGCGTGTGTGTTTACCTCTGTCCTCTCTCTCCAGTGTGTTGTGTTGTGAGATGGTTTCAGGGTACTGCTGTCATAACACAACGTGTGTGTGTGTGCGTGTGCGTCTGTGTGTGTGTGTCTTTGTGCGTGCACAGGTCTCTCCCTTGAAAGTGAACACATAAAACATCTCATTCCCCTGGTGAAAGCACAATTAGCCGCTAACTAAAACACCATCCTCAGCTGTGTTTCTACATTTTAATTAGTACAAACCCCAGAATTAAAGCCCCGTTTAACAACAATAAACAGCCCTGTTTGCCAAAGCAACATTTCCCCCAAGATAATCTGTAAAGGAAGGTTATTCTGGTTAGGAAATGTAGAGTTACCAGGACTTTATCCTGGAGTTACAGGATGTGATGTAGAGTTACCAGGACTTTATCCTGGAGTTACAGGATGTGATGTAGATTTACCAGGACTTTATCCTGGAGTTACAGGATGTGATGTAGAGTTACCAGGGCTTTATCCTGGAGTTACAGGATGTGATGTAGAGTTACCAGGACTTTATTCTGGAGTTACAGGATGTGATGTAGAGTTACCAGAACTTTATCCTGTAGTTACAGGATGTGATGTAGAGTTACCAGGACTTTATCCTGGAGTTACAGGATGTGATGTAGAGTTACCAGAACTTTTTCCTGGAGCTACAATATGTGATGTAGAGTTACCAGGACTTTATCCTGGAGATTAAAGATGTAAGGTCCCTTCTCTAGAGTCTGGTTCTTCTCAAGGTTTCTTTGTCTGGCTTGTAACTCAAGGTATATGAGAGAGACAAGAGGAGGAGATAGACTGCAGATGGCGATAGACTGCAGATGGAGATAGACTGCAGATGGCGATAGACTGCAGATGGAGGGAAAGAAAGACAAGGAAAGTGGGAAATGTGGGAATGTCAGGGAATGGTGTGTTCAGATTCCCTCCAGATCCCATCACGCTTCCAAACATCCCAATCCCCCCCATTCCCTGTTGTCAGTCGTGCCTGTCGGAATATCAGCTTTCCCCCACAGCGACTGTCCTCCCTCTCCTCAACCCTCTGACACATCACCCCCCCCCCCGACCCTCTGACACATCATCCCCCCTGACCCAATCCGCAGCAGCATCAAAAAACTAAACAACAAAAAATAAGATTGAATGTAAAAATAAAAGATAGAAAAATAAATAGGATTACTGTTTTTTTTATCTGCATCCCACCTTAGCCTTTCTATTTGAGTTCCCCCTCTCCTCCTCCCTCTATACTTAGTCTCTGTTTTATTTCTAGAGAGAGAGAGAGAGAGAGAGAGAGAGA
>NC_092169.1:52965730-52985730 GCF_045791955.1 Oncorhynchus clarkii lewisi
TATTGGCTGTGTGTGTGTTAACAGTGTGTTATTGGCTGTGTGTGTGTGTTAGCAGTGTGTTATTGGCTGTGTGTGTGTTAACAGTGTGTTATTGGCCGTGTGTGTGGGTTAAAAGTGTGTTATTGGCCGTGTGTGTTAACAGTGTGTTATTGGCCGTGTGTGTGTGTGTGTGTGTTAACAGTGTGTTATTGGCCGTGTATGTGTGTTAACAGTGTGTTATTGGCTGTGTGTGTGTGTTATCAGTGTGTTATTCGCTGTGTGTGTGTTATCAGTGTGTTATTCGCTGTGTGTGTGTTATCAGTGTGTTATTGGCTGTGTGTGTGTGTTAACAGTGTGTTATTGGCTGTGTGTGTGTTATCAGTGTGTTATTGGCTGTGTGTGTGTGTTAACAGTGTGTTATTGGCTGTGTGTGTGTTATCAGTGTGTTATTGGCTGTGTGTGTGTGTGTTATCAGTGTGTTATTGGCCGTGTGTGTGTGTGTTATCAGTGTGTTATTGGCCGTTTGTGTGTGTTATTGGGTGTGTGTGTGTCCTGGTGCTCTCCTCTCCATGCTGCCGTGCTCCACTAGGCCCCTGGGAACCATCTGGCTCTATGTTATTAATTCATCAGGCTTAACCATGCTGAGCGTTATCACTCTGTTCTGTTTGAACCATACCTCTGTATTTTACTATACACACGCACTCACTCACTCACTCTCTCTCCCTATCTTTCCCTATCTCTCTCTTTTTCTCTCTGTCTCACTCCCCCCCTCTTTCTCTCTCTCTCTCTCTGTCTCTCTCTTCCCCCCTCTCTCTTTCTCTCTCTCTCCTCTCTCGTTCTCTCTCCTCCCCCTCTCACTCTCTCTTTGTCTCTCTGTCTCTCTCTTCACCCTCCTCTCTCTCTCTCTCTCTCTCTCTCTGTCTCACCGCCCCCCTCTCTCTCTGTCTCTCTCTCCTCCCCCTCTCTCTCTTTTGCTCTCTGTCTCTCTCTTCACCCTCCTCTCTCTCTCTCTTCTCTTTTTCTCTCTCCTCTCTCTTTCTCTCTCTCTCTCCCCTCTCTTTTTCTTGCTAAGTCAAAAGAAACAAACAGATAATTTCTGTTGGTATAAGAGACTGACTGGCCAGTAACTCCATAATGATAGCCTTGGTGTCAGAGACTGACTGGCCAGTAACTCCATAATGATAGCCTTGGTGTCAGAGACTGACTGGCCAGTAACTCCATAATGATAGCCTTGGTGTCAGAGACTGACTGGCCAGTAACTCCATAATGATAGCATTGGTGTATGAGACTGACTGGTAGAGTAGAGAAGACACTGAGCAGGGAGACAGTAGAGAAGAGAAGACACTGAGCAGGGAGACAGTAGAGTAGAGAAGACACTGAGCAGGGAGACAGTAGAGTAGAGAAGACACTGAGCATGGAGACAGTAGAGTAGAGAAGACACTGAGCAGGGAGACAGTAGAGTAGAGAAGACACTGAGCAGGGAGACAGTAGAGTAGAGAAGACACTGAGCAGGGAGACAGTAGAGTAGAGAAGACACTGAGCAGGGAGACAGTAGAGTATAGAAGACACTGAGCAGGGAGACAGTAGAGTAGAGAAGACACTGAGCAGGGAGACAGTAGAGAAGACACTGAGCAGGGAGACAGTAGAGTAGAGAAGACACTGAGCAGGGAGACAGTAGAGTAGAGAAGACACTGAGCAGGGAGACAGTAGAGTAGATAAGACACTGAGCAGGGAGACAGTAGAGTAGAGAAGACACTGAGCAGGGAGACAGTAGAGTAGAGAAGACACTGAGCAGGGGGACAGTAGAGTAGAGAAGACACTGAGCAGGGAGACAGTAGAGTAGAGAAGACACTGAGCATGGAGACAGTAGAGTAGAGAAGACACTGAGCAGGGGACAGTAGAGTAGAGAAGACACTGAGCAGGGAGACAGTAGAGTAGAGAAGACACTGAGCAGGGGACAGTAGAGTAGAGAAGACACTGAGCAGGGAGACAGTAGAGTAGAGAAGACACTGAGCAGGGAGACAGTAGAGTAGAGAAGACACTGAGCAGGGAGACAGTAGAGTAGAGAAGACACTGAGCAGGGAGACAGTAGAGTAGAGAAGACACTGAGCAGGGAGACAGTAGAGTAGAGAAGACACTGAGCAGGGAGAATGTAGAGAAGACACTGAGCAGGGAGACAGTAGAGTAGAGAAGACACTGAGCAGGGAGAAAGTAGAGAAGACACTGAGCAGGGAGAAAGTAGAGAAGACACTGAGCAGGGAGAAAGTAGAGAAGACACTGAGCAGGGAGAAAGTAGAGAAGACACTGAGCAGGGAGACAGTAGAGAAGACACTGAGCAGGGAGACAGTAGAGAAGACACTGAGCAGGGAGACAGTAGAGAAGACACTGAGCAGGGAGACAGTAGAGTAGAGAAGACACTGAGCAGGGAGACAGTAGAGAAGACACTGAGCATGGAGACAGTAGAGTAGAGAAGACACTGAGCAGGGAGACAGTAGAGAAGACACTGAGCAGGGAGACAGTAGAGTAGAGAAGACACTGAGCAGGGAGACAGTAGAGTAGAGAAGACACTGAGCAGGGAGACAGTAGAGTAGAGAAGACACTGAGCAGGGAGACAGTAGAGTAGAGAAGACACTGAGCAGGGAGACAGTAGAGTAGAGAAGACACTGAGCAGGAAGACAGTAGAGTAGAGAAGACACTGAGCAGGGAGACAGTAGAGTAGAGAAGACACTGAGCAGGGAGACAGTAGAGTAGAGAAGACACTGAGCAGGGAGACAGTAGAGAAGACACTGAGCAGGGAGACAGTAGAGTAGAGAAGACACTGAGCAGGGAGACAGTAGAGTAGAGAAGACACTGAGCAGGGAGACAGTAGAGAAGAGAAGACACTGAGCAGGGAGACAGTAGAGTAGAGAAGACACTGAGCAGGGAGACAGTAGAGTAGAGAAGGCACTGAGCAGGGAGACAGTAGAGTAGAGAAGACACTGAGCAGGGAGACAGTAGAGAAGACACTGAGCAGGGAGACAGTAGAGAAGACACTGAGCAGGGAGAAAGTAGAGAAGACACTGAGCAGGGAGACAGTAGAGTAGATAAGACACTGAGCAGGGAGACAGTAGAGAAGACACTGAGCAGGGAGAAAGTAGAGAAGACACTGAGCAGGGAGAAAGTAGAGAAGACACTGAGCAGGGAGACAGGGGACGTGTGTTTTTTGGCAAGAAAACAATGAACAGGCGAGGGCAGTGTGTGTGTGTATGTGTGGCAAGAGTGTCCGCGCCGCGGTCGCCATTTCCCAAGATGCACGCTTCCACATATACTGCTCTCATCGAGAATTCTTTGTTCCTCTCCTCCCTTCATAATTTCTTCTCCGTTAAACCGAAAGAGAAAGAGGTCTCAGGTCTGGGAGTAACATCTCTGTAATATAGAGACTCATATCCAGAGTCACTACAGTAGTGAGTCATTTAGCAGACTCTCTTATCCAGAGTCACTAGAGTAGTGAGTCATTTAGCAGAGAATCATATCCAGAGACACCACAGTAGTGAGTCATTTAGCAGAGACTCATATCCAGAGACACTACAGTAGTGAGTCATTTAGCAGAGACTCATATCCAGAGACACTACAGTAGTGAGTCATTTAGCAGAGACTCATATCCAGAGACACTACAGTAGTGAGTCATTTAGCAGAGACTCATATCCAGAGACACTACAGTAGTGAGTCATTTAGCAGAGACTCATATCCAGAGACACTACAGTAGTGAGTCATTTAGCAGACTCTCTGATCCAGAGACACTACAGTAGTGAGTCATTTAGCAGAGACTCATATCCAGAGACACTACAGTAGTGAGTCATTTAGCAGACTCTCTGATCCAGAGACACTACAGTAGTGAG
Organism: Oncorhynchus clarkii lewisi; assembly: GCF_045791955.1. Classification (NCBI taxonomy): domain Eukaryota; kingdom Metazoa; phylum Chordata; class Actinopteri; order Salmoniformes; family Salmonidae; genus Oncorhynchus; species Oncorhynchus clarkii. The sequence goes on from NC_092169.1 coordinate 52,969,588, forward strand.
TCATTTAGCAGAGACTCTGATCCAGAGACACTACAGCAGTGTATGTGTGTGTGTGTGTGCGTGTGTGTGTGTGGGTGTACAGTATTTATGTGTGTGTGTGTGTGTGTATGTGTGTGTGTGTGTGTGTGTGTACATAATTTGTGTGTGTGTGTGTGTGCGTGTGTGTGTGTGTGTGTGTGCGTGTGTGTGTGTGTGTGTGTGTGTGTGTGTGTGTGTGTGTGTGTACAGTATTTATGTGTGTGTGTGTGTGTGTGTGTGTGTGTGTGTGTGTGTGTGTGTGTGTGTGTGTGTGTGTGTGTGTGTGTTCAGTATTTATGTGTGTGTGTGTGTGTGTGTGTGTGTGTGTGTGTGTGTGTGTGTGTGTGTGTACAGTATTTATGTGTGTGTCTTCAGTCCCTCACAGGAAGAGGCTACATGGTTAGAGGGCTTGTTATATATTTATTTCCCTGTAGCCTGGCTGCTCCACCTGGGTGTTGGTCGGACTGGACTTTAGTCCTCTCTCTCTCTCCTTCGTTCTCCCTCTTTCTCTTTATGGCTCCCAGTCTTCTTTAACCACTGTGTTAGAGTTGACATGGTTATAACCACTGTGTTAGATGTGACATGGTTATAACCACTGTGTTAGAGTTGACATGGTTATAACCACTGTGTTAGAGTTGACATGGTTTTAACCACTGTGTTAGAGTTAACATGGTTATAACCACTGTGTTAGAGTTAACATGGTTATAACCACTGTGTTAGAGTTGACATGGTTATAACCACTGTGTTAGAGTTGACATGGTTATAACCACTGTGTTAGAGTTGACATGGTTTTAACCACTGTGTTAGAGTTAACATGGTTATAACCACTGTGTTAGAGTTGACATGGTTATAACCACTGTGTTAGAGTTGACATGGTTTTAACCACTGTGTTAGATTTGACATGGTTATAACCACTGTGTTAGAGTTGACATGGTTATAACCACTGTGTTAGAGTTGACATGGTTATAACCACTGTGTTAGAGTTGACATGGTTATAACCACTGTGTTAGAGTTGACATGGTTATAACCACTGTGTTAGAGTTGACATGGTTATAACCACTGTGTTAGAGTTGACATGGTTATAACCACTGTGTTAGAGTTGACATGGTTATAACCACTGTGTTAGAGTTGACATGGTTTTAACCACTGTGTTAGAGTTAACATGGTTATAACCACTGTGTTAGAGTTGACATGGTTATAACCACTGTGTTAGAGTTGACATGGTTTTAACCACTGTGTTAGATTTGACATGGTTATAACCACTGTGTTAGAGTTGACATGGTTATAACCACTGTGTTAGAGTTGACATGGTTATAACCACTGTGTTAGAGTTGACATGGTTATAACCACTGTGTTAGAGTTGACATGGTTATAACCACTGTGTTAGAGTTGACATGGTTATAACCACTGTGTTAGAGTTGACATGGTTATAACCACTGTGTTAGAGTTGACATGGTTATAACCACTGTGTTAGAGTTGACATGGTTATAACCACTGTGTTAGAGTTGACATGGTTATAACCACTGTGTTAGAGTTGACATGGTTTTAACCACTGTGTTAGAGTTAACATGGTTATAACCACTGTGTTAGAGTTGACATGGTTATAACCACTGTGTTAGAGTTGACATGGTTATAACCACTGTGTTAGAGTTGACATGGTTATAACCACTGTGTTAGAGTTGACATGGTTATAACCACTGTGTTAGATTTGTTTTATTTCGTCCATCATGTGTTATGATGACGCGACCGATATTGTTTGTCTGCTTGAGAAGACAGATTCCTGATGTCTGGCTGAGTGACAGGAAACACCTGGACATAAACGTCTCTGTTTCTCTGGACAGGGTCCCCCGAAAGAGACGTTCCAGATGCCATAGCAGAAATGATGTTATTTATGACTGTTTCTGTTCGATGAGAGTGATTTGTGTTCAAGCTGCATGTCTTTGCCAGGAGCGTCAGAGCACAACAGAACATGCCCTTCCTCTACAATGTATTCAGGCATATTTCTGTTTCTCTCTCGTGGGGGAAAAGAAATGGGCCGAAACGACTTCAGTTGAAGTCGAAACACACATCTGAATTTTTTCGATCGATGCTTGTCGTATTTCAAGAAAACAATACCTGTTAGTTTTTCTAAGTCCTATTTTTCTTTATGTAACTAGGCAAGTCAGTTAAGAACAAATTCTTATTTTCAATGATGGCCTAGGAACAGTGGGTTAACTGTCTGTTCAGGGGCAGAACGACAGATTTGTACCTTGTCAGCTCGGGGGTTTGAACTTGCAACCTTTCGGTTACTAGTCCAATGCTCTAACCACTAGGCTACCCTGCTGTCCCGGAGGGCCTATTGCACTCTATGTCTCTCTGACAGCATCCTATTCACACCTGAAGCGTTTATCAGAGTCCAAAATGCTTCCGCACAGCACTGTTGAGAATACTGGACCGTTGGCTTTCGTACTTTTGAAATTCTCAGCGTGGCTCCAGAAATTTCTCCAACTGTCGCCATGTTCAAATTAATAGAGTACGCACGGCGGGTGTCAATTTTGGGGAGGTCCGCTGTCTGTCTGTGGGTCGCCCGCGGACGGTGGTCTCAGAGCTGTGAAGCTACAGTCAAAATGGACCATCGTGGCTCGGTGCCTTGGGACTCTGAATTAGACCTTTACACACCCTCTACTAGTCAATAGACTAAGGCAGTCATCGGAATTAATGGACTTTCCACGCTGCGATTTCTGTGAGAAGTGCCTTTGATTTGGAACGCAACAAATCACATTCTCTCTCTCTCTCTCTCTCTCTCTCTCTCTCTCTCTCTCTCTCTCTCTCTCTCTCTCCCCCCCCCCCTCATCGACACTGGGCACCTCACATGACCTGTCATGATAATCTTCCTCCTGGAGTGAGGGCATCGATTCCCAAACAAAAGAAAAGAGAGAGAAAACACAGAGAGGTTCCCGACCTCTTTCTCCTCGGCCCCTGTAGACCGTGTTCTAATCTCAGAGAGATCAACCGCCCTGCCAGAGGATCAATTCAGATGCAGTGTCCGGTCATTCAGGACGGGAGAAGTAAGGAGATGATGTGAACAAAGACACACAAACTGTTGTTTTTCCAAAGCTTCTCTTTCTTCTTTATCAATGTGTTTATCCAAATAGAGTCTGACATGTATCTGAGATGACAATGGGATTAATGAATAAACTACATCTAAGCACCTGCCCAGTGGCTCCAGGGAAGTGTATTGTAACTCTATAGTAGTGGGTTGTTGTAGTAGACAGGACTGTTGGGTCACTATAGAGTCTGACATGTATCTGAGATGAGAACGGGATTAATGAATAAACTACATCTAAGTACCTGCCCAGTGGCTCCAGGGAAGTGTATTGTAACTCTATAGTAGTGGGTTGTTGTAGTAGACAGGACTGTTGGGTCACTATAGAGTCTGACATGTATCTGAGATGACAACGGGATTAATGAATAAACTACATCTAAGTACCTGCCCAGTGGCTCCAGGGAAGTGTATTGTAACTCTATAGTAGTGGGTTGTTGTAGTAGACAGGACTGTTGGGTCACTATAGAGTCTGACATGTATCTGAGATGAGAACGGGATTAATGAATAAACTACATCTAAGTACCTGCCCAGTGGCTCCAGGGAAGTGTATTGTAACTCTATAGTAGTGGGTTGTTGTAGTAGACAGGACTGTTGGTCACTATAGAGTCTGACATGTATCTGAGATGAGAACGGGATTAATGAATAAACTACATCTAAGTACCTGCCCAGTGGCTCCAGGGAAGTGTATTGTAACTCTATAGTGGTGGGTTGTTGTAGTAGACAGGACTGTTGGGTCACTATAGAGTCTGACATGTATCTGAGATGAGAACGGGATTAATGAATAAACTACATCTAAGTACCTGCCCAGTGGCTCCAGGGAAGTGTATTGTAACTCTATAGTAGTGGGTTGTTGTAGTAGACAGGACTGTTGGGTCACTATAGAGTCTGACATGTATCTGAGATGAGAACGGGATTAATGAATAAACTACATCTAAGCACCTGCCCAGTGGCTCCAGGGAAGTGTATTGTAACTCTATAGTAGTGGGTTGTTGTAGTAGACAGGACTGTTGGGTCACTATAGAGTCTGACATGTATCTGAGATGAGAACGGGATTAATGAATAAACTACATCTAAGTACCTGCCCAGTGGCTCCAGGGAAGTGTATTGTAACTCTATAGTAGTGGGTTGTTGTAGTAGACAGGACTGTTGGGTCACTATAGAGTCTGACATGTATCTGAGATGAGAACGGGATTAATGAATAAACTACATCTAAGTACCTGCCCAGTGGCTCCAGGGAAGTGTATTGTAACTCTATAGTAGTGGGTTGTTGTAGTAGACAGGACTGTTGGGTCACTATAGAGTCTGACATGTATCTGAGATGAGAACGGGATTAATGAATAAACTACATCTAAGTACCTGCCCAGTGGCTCCAGGGAAGTGTATTGTAACTCTATAGTAGTGGGTTGTTGTAGTAGACAGAACTGTTGGGTCACTATAGAGTCTGACATGTATCTGAGATGAGAACGGGATTAATGAATAAACTACATCTAAGTACCTGCCCAGTGGCTCCAGGGAAGTGTATTGTAACTCTATAGTAGTGGGTTGTTGTAGTAGACAGGACTGTTGGGTCACTATAGAGTCTGACATGTATCTGAGATGAGAACGGGATTAATGAATAAACTACATCTAAGTACCTGCCCAGTGGCTCCAGGGAAGTGTATTGTAACTCTATAGTAGTGGGTTGTTGTAGTAGACAGGACTGTTGGGTCACTATAGAGTCTGACATGTATCTGAGATGAGAACGGGATTAATGAATAAACTACATCTAAGTACCTGCCCAGTGGCTCCAGGGAAGTGTATTGTAACTCTATAGTAGTGGGTTGTTGTAGTAGACAGGACTGTTGGGTCACTATAGAGTCTGACATGTATCTGAGATGAGAACGGGATTAATGAATAAACTACATCTAAGTACCTGCCCAGTGGCTCCAGGGAAGTGTATTGTAACTCTATAGTAGTGGGTTGTTGTAGTAGACAGGACTGTTGGTCACTATAGAGTCTGACATGTATCTGAGATGAGAACGGGATTAATGAATAAACTACATCTAAGTACCTGCCCAGTGGCTCCAGGGAAGTGTATTGTAACTCTATAGTAGTGGGTTGTTGTAGTAGACAGGACTGTTGGGTCACTATAGAGTCATGACTCTGGGGTCAGTACAGGTGTGAGGTCAGTATAGATTCATGACTCTGGGGTCAGTATAGAGTCATGACTCTGGGGTCAGTATAGAGTCATGACTCTGGGCTCAGTACAGGTGTGAGGTCAGTATAGATTCATGACTCTGGGGTCAGTATAGAGTCATGACTCTTGGGTCAGTATAGAGTCATGACTCTGGGCTCAGTACAGGTGTGAGGTCAGTATAGAGTCATGACTCTGGGGTCAGGTCAGGTGTGAGGACAGTATAGAGTCATGACTCTGGGGTCAGTTCAGATGAGAGGTCAGTGTAGAGTCATGAATCTGGGGTCAGGTCAGGTGTGAGGTCAGTATAGAGTCATGACTCTGGGGTCAGCATAGAGTCATGACTCTGGGGTCAGTATAGAGTCATGACTCTGGGGTCAGCATAGAGTCATGACTCTGGGGTTAGTATAGAGTCATGACTCTGGGGTCAGTTCAGGTCTGAGTAATGTTTGTGTCTGCAGCTCCAAGGTATGTCAGAGGAGTGGGCAGGACCATGATCCCGACTTCAGGCTATGGAGCAGGGAGTGTGTGTGTGTGTGTGTGTGTGTGTGTTTGTCTGGGCGTGTGTGTGCTTACTTGTGTGTGCAGTGGACAGTACACTCCACAATTAGAACGACTTTACAACAAGCAATGTTGCTCCAGTCCTTGAACCAATAACTACTATGGACCACCAGAGTCTGGGCTAGGTATTCTCTAGTTGTTCTGCTATGGACCACCAGAGTTTGGGCTAGGTCTTCTCTAGTTCTTCTGCTATGGACCACCAGAGTTTGGGCTAGGTCTTCTCTAGCTGTTCTGCTATGGACCACCAGAGTTTGGGCTAGGTCTTCTCTAGCTGTTCTGCTATGGACCACCAGAGTTTGGGCTAGGTCTTCTCTAGCTGTTCTGCTATGGACCACCAGAGTCTGGGCTAGGTCTTCTCTAGTTGTTCTGCTATGGACCACCAGAGTTTGGGCTAGATCTTCTCTAGTTGTTCAGCTATGGACCACCAGAGTCTGGGCTAGGTCTTCTCTAGTTGTTCTGCTATGAACCAGCAGAGTTTGGGCTAGGTCTTCTCTAGTTGTTCAGCTATGGACCAGCAGAGTTTGGGCTAGGTTTTCTCTAGTTGTTCTGCTATGAACCAGCAGAGTTTGGGCTAGGTTTTCTCTAGTTGTTCAGCTATGGACCAGCAGAGTTTGGGCTAGGTCTTCTCTAGTTGTTCTGCTATGAACCAGCAGAGTTTGGGCTAGGTCTTCTCTAGCTGTTCTGCTATGGACCAGCAGAGTTTGGGCTAGGTCTTCTCTAGTTGTTCTGCTATGAACCAGCAGAGTTTGGGCTAGGTCTTCTCTAGCTGTTCTGCTATGAACCAGCAGAGTTTGGGCTAGGTTTTCTCTAGTTGTTCAGCTATGGACCAGCAGAGTTTGGGCTAGGTCTTCTCTAGTTGTTCTGCTATGAACCAGCAGAGTTTGGGCTAGGTCTTCTCTAGCTGTTCTGCTATGGACCAGCAGAGTTTGGGCTAGGTCTTCTCTAGCTGTTCTGCTATGGACCAGCAGAGTTTGGGCTAGGTCTTCTCTAGCTGTTCTGCTATGGACCAGCAGAGTTTGGGCTAGGTCTTCTCTAGTTGTTCTGCTATGGACCAGCAGAGTTTGGGCTAGGTCTTCTCTAGCTGTTCTGCTATGGACCAGCAGAGTTTGGGCTAGGTCTTCTCTAGTTGTTCTGCTATGAACCAGCAGAGTTTGGGCTAGGTCTTCTCTAGTTGTTCTGCTATGAACCAGCAGAGTTTGGGCTAGGTCTTCTCTAGTTGTTCTGCTATGGACCAGCAGAGTTTGGGCTAGGTCTTCTCTAGTTGTTCTGCTATGAACCAGCAGAGTTTGGGCTAGGTCTTCTCTAGCTGTTCTGCTATGGACCAGCAGAGTTTGGGCTAGGTCTTCTCTAGCTGTTCTGCTATGGACCAGCAGAGTTTGGGCTAGGTCTTCTCTAGCTGTTCTGCTATGGACCACCAGAGTCTGGGCTAGGTCTTCTCTAGCTGTTCTGCTATGGACCACCAGAGTTTGGGCTAGGTCTTCTCTAGCTGTTCTGCTATGGACCAGCAGAGTTTGGGCTAGGTCTTCTCTAGCTGTTCTGCTATGGACCACCAGAGTTTGGGCTAGGTTTTCTCTAGTTGTTCTGCTATGGACCAGCAGAGTTTGGGCTAGGTCTTCTCTAGCTGTTCTGCTATGGACCAGCAGAGTTTGGGCTAGGTCTTCTCTAGTTGTTCTGCTATGGACCAGCAGAGTTTGGGCTAGGTCTTCTCTAGCTGTTCTGCTATGGACCACCAGAGTTTGGGCTAGGTTTTCTCTAGTTGTTCTGCTATGGACCAGCAGAGTTTGGGCTAGGTCTTCTCTAGCTGTTCTGCTATGGACCACCAGAGTTTGGGCTAGGTCTTCTCTAGTTGTTCTGCTATGGACCAGCAGAGTTTGGGCTAGGTCTTCTCTAGTTGTTCTGCTATGAACCAGCAGAGTTTGGGCTAGGTCTTCTCTAGTTGTTCTGCTATGGACCACCAGAGTTTGGGCTAGGTTTTTCCCTTCTTTCTTGTTTTTCTAGATCTAGAAAATGAAACAGAGGAAGAGGGGAGAGGAGAGGGGGGATGAGGGGGATTAGGGTAGAGGAGAGGAGATGAGGGGAGGAGAGGAGAGGGGGAGGAGTGGAGAGGGGGATGAGAGGAGAGGAGATGAGGGGAGGATGAGAGGAGAGGGGGATGAGGGGAGGAGAGGGGGAGGAGTGGAGAGGGGGAGGAGTGGAGAGGGGGAGGAGGGGAGTGGAGGAGGAGAGGGGGATGAGGGGAGATGAGAGGAGAGGAGATGAGGAGAGGAGGAGAGGGGGATGAGGGGAGAGGGGGATGAGGTGAGGAGAGGAAGAGAGGAGGAGATGGGAAGGAGTGTAGAGGAGATGAGGTGAGGAAGACATGTGAAAGGATACACAGACGGCTACAGACCCAGGCTTGTTCCTCACCAGGTAATTTATGCACACACACACACACACACACACACACACACACACACACACAGATGTCGTAAGTCTGCTCAGCAGCATCAAAAGTGTCTGGGACGGGACACCACAGAGGAACCTTACTGTCATACAGACTCAGACAGCAGTACCCTGAAACCATCTCACAACACCCTGGAGAGAGAGGACAGAGGTAAACATACACACACACATTCTCTCTCTCTCTCTCTCTCTCTCTCTCTCTCTCTCTCTCTCTCACTCTCTCTTTCAATTCACTTTCAAATTAAGGGCTTTATTGGTATGGGAAACAGATGTTAACATTGCCAAAGCAAGTGAAATAGATAATTAACAAAAGTGAAATAAACAATCAAAAAATTTAACAGTAAACATTACACTCACAAAATGTTCAAAAGAATAAAGATATTACAAATGTCATAATATGTGCAAATAGTTCAAGTACGAAAGGTAGAAAAATACATAAACATAAACATGGGTTGTATTTAAAGTGGGCTGTGTTCTTCACCGGTTGCCCCTTTCTTGTGGCAACAGGTCACACATCTTGCTGCTGTGATGGCACACTGTGGAATTTCACCCAGTAGATATGTGAGTTTATCAAAATTGGATTTGTTTTTGAATTCTTTGTTGGATCTGTGTAATCTGAGGGAAATATGTCTCTCTAATATGGTCATACATTTGTCAGGAGGTTAGGAAGTGCAGCTCAGTTTCCACCTCATTTTGTGGGCAGTGTGCACATAGGCAGACTTGGCTCTCAAGAGAAGGCAGGCTATGGCGACCTTTCTCAATAGCAAGGCTTTGCTCGCTGAGTCTGTACATAGTCAAAGCTTTCCTTAAGTTTGGGTCAGTCACAGTGGTCAGGTATTCTGCCATTGTGTACTCTCTGTTTAGCGAAATAGCATTCTAGTTTGCTCAGTTCTTTTGTTAATTCTTTACAATGTGTCAAGTAATTATTTGTTTGTTTTCTCAGGATTTGGTTGGGTCTAATTGTTTTGCTGTCCTGGGGCTCTGTGGGGTGTGTTTGTGTTTGTGTTTGTGAACAGAGCCCCTGGACCAGCTTGCTTAGGGGACTCTTCTCCAGGTTCATCTCTCTGTAGGTGATGGCTTTGTTATGGAAGGTTTGGGAATCACTTCCATTTGTGTGGTTGTAGAATTTAATGTCTCTTTTCTGGATTTTGCTAACTAGTGGGTATTGGCTCTGCATGCATTATTTGGTGTTTTACGTTGTACACGGAGGATATTTTTGCAGAATTATGCATGCAGAGTCTCAGTTTGTCCCATTTTATGAATTCTTGGTTGGTGAGCGGACCCCAGACCTCACAACCATAAAGGGCAATATAACTGATTCAAGTTTCCTGTGGTGTTGATGTCTGGGCAGAAGATCTGTGTGCTGCTGTCCTTGGGGACAGACGCACCAGATCATCAGCAAACAGTAGACATTTGACTTCAGATTCTAGTAGGGTGAGAACGGGTGCTGCAGACTGTTCTAGTGCCAATTTCTCGCCAATTCTTTTATATAAATGTTGAAGCGGGTGGGACTTAAGCTGCATCCCTGTCTCACCCCACGACCCTGTGGAAAGAAATGTGTGTTTTTTGCCAATTTTAAGAGCACACTTATTGTTTGTGTACATGGATTTTATAATCTTGCCCAAAGCTACTAATCAATTTAATCTCAGGTGGTGAGGTCATACGAGTCCATTCCGTGTGTGTGTGTGTGTGTGTGTGTGTCCGGGTGCCGGTGTGTGTGTGTGTGTGTGTGTCCGGGTGTCGGTGTGTGTGTGTGTCCCGGTGTGTGTGTGTGGTCCTTTCTGTAGGCTTTAAGAGAAGAGACCATCAGATAAACTCTGATCGTGTGTGTGTGTTTGCGTGCACACATGATCTTATTTGGGTGACTGGGGAGTTGATGACTGGACCGCACAGCACTCCATGGAATGACGTGCACTCACACACATATGCACGTACGCACGCAAGCACACACACACACACACACACACACACAAACACACACACACACACACACACACACACACACACACACACACACACACACACACACACACACACACACACACACACACTCCCTCGTCCCAACACCACCAGCCATACACAGATATCACACAGATATCACACACACACACACACACACACACACACACACACACACACACACACACACACACACACACACACACACACACACACACACACACACACACACACACACAGATATCACACATACAGATATCACACACACACACAGAGATATCGTACATATCACACAGATATCACACACACAGATATCACACACACACAGATATCACACAGATATCACAAAGATATCACACAGATATCACACAGATATCACACACACACACAGATATCACACAGATATCACACAGATATCACACACACACACAGATATCACACAGATATCACACACATACAGATATCACACAGATATCACACAGATATCACACAGATATCACACACACACAGATATCACACAGATATCACACAGATATCACACAGATATCACACACACACAGATATCACACAGATATCACACAGATATCACACACACACACAGATATCACACAGATATCACACACACACAGATATCATATGTCCACATTGTTTTTGTAGCGGAGGTACAGCAGAAGGGGTTTGTTATCAACTATAAAGCGTCTTCCTGCTGTTCCCCTTGCAGTGGCTTGCGAAAGTTTTCACCCCTTTGGCATTTTTCCCATTACAACCTGGAATTGAATGGGATTACATGGATGGACACAAAAAGCTCCATTTAGTCTCATCTGACCAGAGGACCTTCTTCCATATGTTTGGGGAGTCTCCCACATGTCATTTAGTCTCATCTGACCAGAGTACCTTCTTCCATATGTTTGGGGAGTCTCCCACATGTCATTTAGTCTCATCTGACCAGAGTACCTTCTTCCATATGTTTGGGGAGTCTCCCACATGTCTTTTAGTCTCATCTGACCACCTTCTTCCATATGTTTGGGGAGTCTCCCACATGTCTTTTAGTCTCATCTGACCAGAGTACCTTCTTCCATATGTTTGGGGAGTCTCCCACATGTCATTTAGTCTCATCTGACCAGAGTACCTTCTTCCATATGTTTGGGGAGTCTCCCACATGTCTTTTAGTCTCATCTGACCAGAGTACCTTCTTCCATATGTTTGGGGAGTCTCCCACATGTCTTTTAGTCTCATCTGACCAGAGTACCTTCTTCCATATGTTTGGGGAGTCTCCCACATGTCATTTAGTCTCATCTGACCAGAGTACCTTCTTCCATATGTTTGGGGAGTCTCCCACATGTCTTTTAGTCTCATCTGACCAGAGTACCTTCTTCCATATGTTTGGGGAGTCTCCCACATGTCTTTTAGTCTCATCTGACCAGAGTACCTTCTTCCATATGTTTGGGGAGTCTCCCACATGTCATTTAGTCTCATCTGACCAGAGTACCTTCTTCCATATGTTTGGGGAGTCTCCCACATGTCTTTTAGTCTCATCTGACCAGAGTACCTTCTTCCATATGTTTGGGGAGTCTCCCACATGTCTTTTAGTCTCATCTGACCAGAGGACCTTCTTCCATATGTTTGGGGAGTCTCCCACATGTCTTTTAGTCTCATCTGACCAGAGTACCTTCTTCCATATGTTTGGGGAGTCTCCCACATGTCATTTAGTCTCATCTGACCAGAGTACCTTCTTCCATATGTTTGGGGAGTCTCCCACATGTCTTTTAGTCTCATCTGACCAGAGTACCTTCTTCCATATGTTTGGGGAGTCTCCCACATGTCTTTTAGTCTCATCTGACCAGAGTACCTTCTTCCATATGTTTGGGGAGTCTCCCACATGTCTTTTAGTCTCATCTGACCAGAGGACCTTCTTCCATATGTTTGGGGAGTCTCCCACATGTCTTTTAGTCTCATCTGACCAGAGTACCTTCTTCCATATGTTTGGGGAGTCTCCCACATGTCTTTTAGTCTCATCTGACCAGAGTACCTTCTTCCATATGTTTGGGGAGTCTCCCACATGTCTTTTAGTCTCATCTGACCAGAGTACCTTCTTCCATATGTTTGGGGAGTCTCCCACATGTCTTTTAGTCTCATCTGACCAGAGGACCTTCTTCCATATGTTTGGGGAGTCTCCCACATGTCTTTTAGTCTCATCTGACCAGAGTACCTTCTTCCATATGTTTGGGGAGTCTCCCACATGTCTTTTAGTCTCATCTGACCAGAGTACCTTCTTCCATATGTTTGGGGAGTCTCCCACATGTCATTTAGTCTCATCTGACCAGAGTACCTTCTTCCATATGTTTGGGGAGTCTCCCACATGTCTTTTAGTCTCATCTGACCAGAGTACCTTCTTCCATATGTTTGGGGAGTCTCCCACATGTCTTTTAGTCTCATCTGACCAGAGTACCTTCTTCCATATGTTTGGGGAGTCTCCCACATGTCATTTAGTCTCATCTGACCAGAGTACCTTCTTCCATATGTTTGGGGAGTCTCCCACATGTCTTTTAGTCTCATCTGACCAGAGTACCTTCTTCCATATGTTTGGGGAGTCTCCCACATGTCTTTTAGTCTCATCTGACCAGAGTACCTTCTTCCATATGTTTGGGGAGTCTCCCACATGTCTTTTAGTCTCATCTGACCAGAGGACCTTCTTCCATATGTTTGGGGAGTCTCCCACATGTCTTTTAGTCTCATCTGACCAGAGTACCTTCTTCCATATGTTTGGGGAGTCTCCCACATGTCTTTTAGTCTCATCTGACCAGAGTACCTTCTTCCATATGTTTGGGGAGTCTCCCACATGTCTTTTAGTCTCATCTGACCAGAGTACCTTCTTCCATATGTTTGGGGAGTCTCCCACATGTCTTTTAGTCTCATCTGACCAGAGGACCTTCTTCCATATGTTTGGGGAGTCTCCCACATGTCATTTAGTCTCATCTGACCAGAGTACCTTCTTCCATATGTTTGGGGAGTCTCCCACATGTCTTTTAGTCTCATCTGACCAGAGTACCTTCTTCCATATGTTTGGGGAGTCTTCCACATGTCTTTTAGTCTCATCTGACCAGAGTACCTTCTTCCATATGTTTGGGGAGTCTCCCACATGTCTTTTAGTCTCATCTGACCAGAGTACCTTCTTCCATATGTTTGGGGAGTCTCCCACATGTCTTTTAGTCTCATCTGACCACAGTACCTTCTTCCATATGTTTGGGGAGTCTCCCACATGTCTTTTAGTCTCATCTGACCAGAGTACCTTCTTCCATATGTTTGGGGAGTCTCCCACATGTCTTTTAGTCTCATCTGACCAGAGTACCTTCTTCCATATGTTTGGGGAGTCTCCCACATGTCTTTTAGTCTCATCTGACCAGAGTACCTTCTTCCATATGTTTGGGGAGTCTCCCACATGTCTTTTAGTCTCATCTGACCAGAGTACCTTCTTCCATATGTTTGGGGAGTCTCCCACATGTCTTTTAGTCTCATCTGACCAGAGGACCTTCTTCCATATGTTTGGGGAGTCTCCCACATGTCTTTTAGTCTCATCTGACCAGAGTACCTTCTTCCATATGTTTGGGGAGTCTCCCACATGTCTTTTAGTCTCATCTGACCAGAGTACCTTCTTCCATATGTTTGGGGAGTCTCCCATATGTCTTTTAGTCTCATCTGACCAGAGTACCTTCTTCCATATGTTTGGGGAGTCTCCCACATGTCTTTTAGTCTCATCTGACCAGAGTACCTTCTTCCATATGTTTGGGGAGTCTCCCACATGTCTTTTAGTCTCATCTGACCAGAGTACCTTCTTCCATATGTTTGGGGAGTCTCCCACATGTCATTTAGTCTCATCTGACCACCTTCTTCCATATGTTTGGGGAGTCTCCCACATGTCTTTTAGTCTCATCTGACCAGAGTACCTTCTTCCATATGTTTGGGGAGTCTCCCACATGTCTTTTAGTCTCATCTGACCAGAGTACCTTCTTCCATATGTTTGGGGAGTCTCCCACATGTCTTTTAGTCTCATCTGACCAGAGTACCTTCTTCCATATGTTTGGGGAGTCTCCCACATGTCTTTTAGTCTCATCTGACCAGAGTACCTTCTTCCATATGTTTGGGGAGTCTCCCACATGTCTTTTAGTCTCATCTGACCAGAGTACCTTCTTCCATATGTTTGGGGAGTCTCCCACATGTCTTTTAGTCTCATCTGACCAGAGTACCTTCTTCCATATGTTTGGGGAGTCTCCCACATGTCTTTTAGTCTCATCTGACCGGAGTACCTTCTTCCATATGTTTGGGGAGTCTCCCACATGTCTTTTAGTCTCATCTGACCAGAGTACCTTCTTCCATATGTTTGGGGAGTCTCCCACATGTCTTTTAGTCTCATCTGACCACAGTACCTTCTTCCATATGTTTGGGGAGTCTCCCACATGTCTTTTAGTCTCATCTGACCAGATTACCTTCTTCCATATGTTTGGGGAGTCTCCCACATGTCTTTTAGTCTCATCTGACCAGAGTACCTTCTTCCATATGTTTGGGGAGTCTCCCACATGTCTTTTGACAAACACCAAACGTGTTTGCTTATTTTTTTAAAGCCCAGCTCTGTGGAGTGTACGGCATAAAGGTGGTCCTATGGACAGATACTCCAATCTCCGCTGTGGAGCTTTGCAGCTCCTTCAGGGTTATTTTTGGTCTCTTTGATGCCTCTCTGGTTAATGGTCTTCCGTGGGATCTTCAAAGTTTCAGATATTGTTTTTATAAGCCATCCCTGGTCTGTACTTCTCCACAATCCCTGACCTGTTTGGAGAGATCCTTGATCTTCATAGTACCGCTTGCTTGGTGGTGTCCCTTGCATGGTGGTGTTGCAGACTCTGGGGCCTTTCAGAACAGGTGTATATATACTGAGATCAAATCAAATCAATTTATATAGCCCTTCTTACATCAGCTGATATCTTCAAGTGCTGTACAGAAACCCAGCCTAAACCCCCAAATAGCAAGCAATGCAGGTGTAGAAGCACGGTGGCTAGGAAAAACTCCCTAGAAAGGCCAGAACCTAGGAAGAAACCTAGAGAGGAACCAGGCTATGAGGGGTGGCCAGTCCTCTTCTGGCTGTGCGGGGTGGAGATTATACCAGAACATGGCCAAGATGTTCAAATGTTCATAAATGACCAGCATGGTCAAATAATAATAATCACAGTAGTTGTCAAGGGTGCAACAAGTCAGCACCTCAGGAGTAAAGGTGTCTTTTTATAGCCGATCATTGAGAGTATCTCTGCCTCTCGTGCTGTCTCTAGAGAGTTGAAAACAGCAGGTCTGGGAGAGGTAGCACATCCGGTGAACAGGTCAGGGTTCCATTGCCGCAGGCAGAACAGTTGAAACTGGAGCAGCAGAACGGCAAAGGTGGACTGGGGACAGCAAGGAGTCAGGTAGACCTGAGGCATGTTCCTAGGGCTCAGGTCCTCCGAGAGAGAGAGAGAGAGAGAGAGAAAGAGAGAATTAGAGAGAGCATACTTAAATTCACACAGGACACCGGATAAGACAGGAGAAATACTCCAGATATATCAGACTGACCCTAGCCCCCCGACACATAAACTACTGCAGCATAAATACTGGAGGCTGAGACAAGAGGGGTCAGGAGCCACTGTGGCCCCATCCGATGATACCCCCGGACAGGGCCAAACAGGCAGGATATAACCCCACCCACTTTGCCAAAGCACAGCCCCCAGACCACTAGAGGGAAATCTTCAACCACCAACTTACCATCCTGAGACAAGGCTGAGTATAGCCCACAAAGATCTCCACCACGGCACAACCCAAGGGGGGGCGCCAACCCAGACAGGAAGACCACGTCAGTGACACAACCCACTCAAGTGACGCACCC
>NC_092169.1:52993230-53003230 GCF_045791955.1 Oncorhynchus clarkii lewisi
CTTTTTTCTCTTTCTCCAGTTAATTAGATAGTTATCTTTAGGATGCTGATAGATTAGATAAAGGATTCATTCATGTTAGAGTCTAATTAACAGCCATGCTATTAACTGCCTTCCCAGTAGTGATGCGAGTAAAGAATGAGAGGGAGAAGGATAGCTAGTTACAGTGAGGAGAACTAGTTACAGTGAGGATAACTATTTACAGTGAGAAGAACTAGTTACAGTGAGGATAACTAGTTACAGTGAGGATAACTATTTACAGTGAGGAGAACTAGTTACAGTGAGGAGAACTAGTTACAGTGAGGAGAACTAGTTACAGTGAGGAGAACTAGTTACAGTGAGGAGAACTAGTTACAGTGAGGATAACTAGTTACAGTGAGGATAACTAGTTACAGTGAGGAGAACTAGTTACAGTGAGGATAACTAGTTACAGTGAGGAGAACTAGTTACAGTGAGAAGAACTAGATACAGTGAGGATAACTAGTTACAGTGAGAAGAACTAGATACAGTGAGGATAACTAGTTACAGTGAGGATAACTATTTACAGTGAGGATAACTAGTTACAGTGAGGAGAACTAGTTACAGTGAGAAGAACTAGATACAGTGAGGAGAACTAGTTACAGGGAGGATAACTAGTTACAGTGAGGATAACTAGTTACAGTGAGGAGAACTAGTTACAGTGAGGATAACTAGTTACAGTGAGGAGAACTAGTTACAGTGAGTATAACTAGTTACAGTGAGGATAACTAGTTACAGTGAGGAGAACTAGTTACAGCGAGGAGAACTAGTTACAGCGAGGATAACTAGTTAAAGCGAGGAGAACTAGTTACAGCGAGGAGAACTAGTTACAGCGAGGAGACCTAGTTACAGCGAGGAGAACTAGTTACAGGGAGGAGAACTAGTTACAGGGAGGAGAACTAGTTACAGCGAGGAGAACTAGTTACAGCGAGGAGAACTAGTTACCATGAGGAGAACTAGTTACAGTGACTTCAGGAAGTATTCACTACCCTCCACTTACAGCCTGAAATGAAATGTTTTACATTTAGATTGCTTGTCACTGGCCTACACACAATACCTCATCGTCTAAAAGTGGAATTCTGTTTTTCAAAAGGTTTACAAATGAATTAAAAGTGAAAAGCTGAAATGTCTTGAGTCAATAAGTATTCAAGCCCTTTGTTAAGTCCAAACAAGTTCAGTAATAACAAGTCACATAGTACGTTGGATGGACTCACTCTGTCTGAAATAATAGTGTTTAACATGATTTTGAATGACTACATCATCTCTGTATCCCACACATACAATTATCTATAAGGTTCCTCAGTCGAGCAGTGAATTTCAAACACAGATTCAACCACAACAAACAGGGAGGTTTTCCAATGCAAACACGGGCACCTATTGGTAGATGGGCAAAGATTTAAAAAAGCAGACATTGAATATTCCTTTAAGAATGGTGAAGTTATTAATTACACTTTGGATGGTGTATCAATACACCCAGTCACAACACAGATACAGGCGTCCTCTCTATTGCCGGACAGGAAGGACACCGCTCAGGGATTTCACCTCGAAAGGAGAGAGGAGAAGAGAGGGAGAAGAAGGGAGGAGAGGAGGAGAGAGGAGATGGGGGAGAGGAGAGGAGAAGAGAGGGAGAAGAAGGGAGGAGAGGAAAAAGATGAGAAAGGGGAGAGGAGAGGGTGGATAGGGGAGAATGGAGGAGAGGAAAGAGATGAGAAGGGGGAGAGGAGAGGGTGGATGGGGGAATGGAGGAGAGGAGAGAGATGAGAAGGGGGAGAGGAGAGGGTGGATGGGGGAGAATGGAGGAGAGGAGAGAGATGAGAAGGGGGGAGAGGAGAAGGTGGATAGGGGAGAATAGAGGAGAGGAGAGAGATGAGAAGGGGGAGAGGAGAGGGTGGATGGGGGAGAATGGAGGAAAGGAGAGAGATGAGAAGGGGGGAGAGGAGAGGGTGGATAGGGGAGAATAGAGGAGAGGAGAGAGATGAGAAGGGGGAGAGGAGAGGGTGGATGGGGGGAATGGAGGAGAGGAGAGAGATGAGAAGGGGGAGCGAGAGGAGAAAGGTGAGGATTCTGAAAAGTCCAGAAAGAGAAAGAGAAGTAGAATAATATACTGTAGAGACAGAAGGATAATAATATACTGTAGAGAGAGACAGAAGGATAATAATATACTGTAGAGAGAGACAGAAGGATAATAATATACTGTAGAGAGAGACAGAAGGATAATAATATACTGTAGAGAGAGACAGAAGGATAATAATATACTGTAGAGAGAGAAGGATAATAATATACTGTAGAGAGAGACAGAAGGATAATAATATACTGTAGAGACAGAAGGATAATAATATACTGTAGAGAGAGACAGAAGGATAATAATATACTGTAGAGAGAGACAGAAGGATAATAATATACTGTAGAGAGAGACAGAAGGATAATAATATACTGTAGAGAGAGAAGGATAATAATATACTGTAGAGAGAGACAGAAGGATAATAATATACTGTAGAGACAGAAGGATAATAATATACTGTAGAGAGAGAAGGATAATAATATACTGTAGAGA
Source organism: Oncorhynchus clarkii lewisi (assembly GCF_045791955.1). Taxonomy (NCBI): domain Eukaryota; kingdom Metazoa; phylum Chordata; class Actinopteri; order Salmoniformes; family Salmonidae; genus Oncorhynchus; species Oncorhynchus clarkii. The sequence continues at coordinate 52,995,800 of NC_092169.1, forward strand.
GAGACAGAAGGATAATAATATACCGTAGAGACAGAAGGATAATAATATACTGTAGAGAGAGACAGAAGGATAATAATATACTGTAGAGACAGACGGATAATAATATACTGTAGAGAGAGACAGAAGGATAATAATATACTGTAGAGACAGAAGGATAATAATATACTGTAGAGAGAGACAGAAGGATAATAATATACTGTAGAGACAGAAGGATAATAATATACTGTAGAGAGAGAAGGATAATAATATACTGTAGAGAGAGACAGAAGGATAATAATATACCGTAGAGACAGAAGGATAATAATATACTGTAGAGAGAGACAGAAGGATAATAATATACTGTAGAGACAGACGGATAATAATATACTGTAGAGAGAGACAGAAGGATAATAATATACTGTAGAGACAGAAGGATAATAATATACTGTAGAGAGAGACAGAAGGATAATAATATACTGTAGAGAGAGACAGAAGGAGAATAATATACTGTAGAGAGAGAAGGACAATAATCTACTGTAGAGAGAGACAGAAGGATAATAATATACTGTAGAGGGAGACAGAAGGAGAATAATATACTGTAGAGAGAGAAGGATAATAATATACTGTAGACAGAAGGATAATAATATACTGTAGACAGAAGGATAATAATATACTGTAGAGACAGAAGGATAATAATATACTGCAGAGAGAGACAGAAGGAGAATAATATACTGTAGAGAGAGAAGGATAATAATATACTGTAGACAGAAGGATAATAATATACTGTAGACAGAAGGATAATAATATACTGTAGAGACAGAAGGATAATAATATACTGTAGAGAGAGAAGGATAATAATATACTGTAGAGAGAGAAGGATAATAATATACTGTAGAGAGAGAAGGATAATAATATACTGTAGAGAGAGAAGGATAATAATATACTGTAGAGAGAGACAGAAGGATAATAATATACTGTAGAGACAGAAGGATAATAATATACTGTAGAGAGAGAAGGATAATAATATACTGTAGAGAGAGAAGGATAATAATATACTGTAGAGAGAGACAGAAGGATAATAATATACTGTAGACAGAAGGATAATAATATACTGTAGAGACAGAAGGATAATAATATACTGTAGAGAGAGAAGGATAATAATATACTGTAGAGAGAGAAGGATAATAATATACTGTAGAGAGAGACAGAAGGATAATAATATACTGTAGAGTGAGAAGGATAATAATATACTGTAGAGAGAGACAGAAGGATAATAATATACCGTAGAGAGAGACAGAAGGATAATAATATACCGTAGAGACAGAAGGAGAATAATATACTGTAGAGAGAGAAGGATAATAATATACTGTAGAGAGAGAAGGATAATAATATACTGTAGAGACAGAAGGATAATAATATACTGTAGAGACAGAAGGATAATAATATACTGTAGAGAGAGACAGAAGGATAATAATATACTGTAGAGAGAGACAGAAGGATAATAATATACTGTAGAGAGAGACAGAAGGATAATAATATACTGTAGAGAGAGAAGGATAATAATATACTGTAGAGAGAGACAGAAGGATAATAATATACTGTAGAGACAGAAGGATAATAATATACTGTAGAGACAGAAGGATAATAATATACTGTAGAGAGAGACAGAAGGATAATAATATACTGTAGAGACAGAAGGATAATAATATACTGTAGAGACAGAAGGATAATAATATACTGTAGAGAGAGACAGAAGGATAATAATATACTGTAGAGAGAGACAGAAGGATAATAATATACTGTAGAGAGAGACAGAAGGATAATAATATACTGTAGAGAGAGAGGTATAATAAAATACTATATTTTTACAGTGATAGATAGTGTGTGTGGATCGCTCTCTTTCTCTTTCTGTCAGTGTGTGTGTGTGTGTGCACGTGGCATTCATTCACTAAAAATATCAATATCAACACTCCATGTCCCCACAGACTGCCGTTTAACACTCCACGGTAATCATGGGAATTTTCTCTCCTTCCCTAGCGGGGTACTCTCCCCTCCACTCCTCTCTCCTCCGTGCTGGGGCCTACCAGATCCCTGCATGCTGGGGCCTAAAATCCCCTGCGTGGTGGGGCCCTCAGAATCCAATAGAAGTGCTTTTATCCCCTGAAGATACAGTACAAATCATCATTGGTTTTATCTCAGCTGGGGTTGTCACTTTTCTCAATGAGCTTAGTCCTTCTCACCGCTGTCTGTCAGGGCCCTGTGTTCTCACACGCACACAAACACACAGCAACGCACACACGCCTGCACGGTCCCGTCCGACACACCTTCTCTCATCTCTTCTCCTCTCTTCTCCTCTCTTTTCCTCCTCTATCCCCTCTCTCCTCCCATCTCCACCAGGCCCGACACCCCTCCTCTCTTCTCCTCCTCTCTCCTCCCATCTCCACCAGGACCGACACCCCTCCTCTCTTCTCCTCTCTTCTCCTCCTCTCTCCTCCCATCTCCACCAGGACCGACACCCCTCCTCTCTTCTCCTCTCTTCTCCTCCTCTCTCCTCCCATCTCCACCAGGACCGACACCCCTCCTCTCTTCTCTTCTCCTCTCTTCTCCTCCTCTCTCCTCCCATCTCCACCAGGACCGACACCCCTCCTCTCTTCTCCTCCTCTCTCCTCCCATCTCCACCAGGACCGACACCCCTCCTCTCTTCTCCTCCTCTCTCCTCCCATCTCCACCAGGACTGACACCCCTCCTCTCTTCTCCTCTCTTCTCCTCCTCTCTCCTCCCATCTCCACCAGGACCGACACCCCTCCTCCCTTCTCCTCCTCTCTCCTCCCATCTCCACCAGGACCGACACACCTTCTCTCTTCTCCTCCTCTTTCCTCCCATCTCCACCAGGACCGACACCCCTCCTCTCTTCTCCTCCTCTCTCCTCCCATCTCCACCAGGACCGACACCCCTCCTCTCTTCTTCTCCTCTCTTCTCCTCCCATCTCCACCAGGACTGACACACCTCCTCTCTTCTCTCTTCTCCTCCTCTCTCCTCCCATCTCCACCAGGACCAACACCCCTCCTCTCTTCTCCTCCTCTCTCCTCCCATCTCCACCAGGACCGACACCCCTCCTCTCTTCTTCTCCTCTCTTCTCCTCCCATCTCCACAAGGCCCGACACCCCTCCTCTCTTCTCTCTTCTCCTCCTCTCTCCTCCCATCTCCACCAGGACCGACACCCCTCCTCTCTTCTCCTACTCTCTCCTCCCATCTCCACCAGGACCGACACCCCTCCTCTCTTCTTCTCCTCTCTTCTCCTCCCATCTCCACAAGGCCCAACACCCCTCCTCTCTTCTCTCTTCTCCTCCTCTCTCCTCCCATCTCCACCAGGACCGACACCCCTCCTCTCCTCTCTTCTCCTACTCGTTCCTCCCATCTCCACCAGGACTGACACACCTCCTCTCTTCTCCTCCATCCTCTCTCTCCTCCCATCTCCACCAGGACCGACACCCCTCCTCTCTTCTCCTCTCTTCTCCTGTTGGAGTCTAGCTCCTTTCCCTCTCCTGTCTTTGTTCTCTAGGGGTGAGGAAGGAGGGATTAAGGAGGGAGGGAAGTAGGAGGGAAGGACACAGGTTTTGTTCCAAGTCTCCCTCCGCTCTTCCGCCACTTGTCTTTGGGCCAGGTCGACATACTGAGAGGAGGAACGTGTGTGTTTGTGTATGTGTGCCATTCGTGAGGCCTTTTAGGATGGAATGTGTCAAATCTTCTGCCATCAGTATGCAAGTTGGTGTTTGCTTATGTTTGTGTGTGTGTGTGTGTGTGTGTGTGTGTGTGTGTGTGTGTGTGTGTGTGTGTGTGTGTGTGTGTGTGGGGTGGCTTCGGCCAAGTCAGGGGAGGATGGAAGAAGCATCAACTACTGTGCAAGGCCCCCTCTAAATACATCTCTGGAGAATAGATGCTTTGGTTCATAAAAGTTGCTATATTAGGTAGGGTGTGTGTGTGCTAGTTATATTGAATTTGTATAATTATGGGATTTGGGCTTTATGTTTTTCTTTCTCTCTTACCTCATATTGTACTCTGCACTACGACTCCTTAAGGACCCATTCATGTATTCCAAGTACCAGTGCTTTCCTCCTTCAATAAAGAGAATCCTTCTCTCTCTACATAAAAACCCCTTACATTTTGATAGCTCCTCTCCTCTCCTCTCCTCTCCTCTCCTCTCCTCTCCTCTCCTCTCCTCTCCTCTCCTCTCCTCTCCTCTCTTCTCTACCATTCAGAGCAGGATAGCTCCTCTCCTCTCCTCTCCTCTCCTCTCCTCTCCTCTCCTCTCCTCTCCTCTCCTCTCCTCTCCTCTCCATTCAGAGCAGGTAAAGAGCTGTAGGTCTAAAATATTAAAGAGCCAGTCGGTAAAACCTTCCTGACAAATTAAAAAGTAATTAATGTTTCTACCTTTAATGCACAGACCTGGCTGTCTGGGAGTCCGCAGCTTGACTCTGCCCTGGGCCTCTCTCTCTCCCCCTCTATCTCTGTCTCTTAATGCTCAGTCTGGGTCCCTATCTACCTACATACCTGGTAAGTGGTGTTTGTATCCACCAGCCCATATTAAAGTGTGACTGTGACTACCCAAGGAGCCACCAGCCCATATTAAAGTGTGACTGTGACTACCCAAGGAGCCACCAGCCCATATTAAAGTGTGACTTCCCAAGGAGCCACCAGCCCATATTAAAGTGTGACTACCCAAGGAGCCACCAGCCCATATTAAAGTGTGACTGTGACTTCCCAAGGAGCCACCAGCCCATATTAAAGTGTGACTGTGACTACCCAAGGAGCCACCAGCCCATATTAAAGTGTGACTGTGACTACCCAAGGAGCCACCAGCCCATATTAAAGTGTGACTGTGACTACCCAAGGAGCCACCAGCCCATATTAAAGTGTGACTGTGACTACCCAAGGAGCCACCAGCCCATATTAAAGTGTGACTGTGACTACCCAAGGAGCCACCAGCCCATATTAAAGTGTGACTGTGACTACCCAAGGAGCCACCAGCCCATATTAAAGTGTGACTGTGACTACCCAAGGAGCCACCAGCCCATATTAAAGTGTGACTGTGACTACCCAAGGAGCCACCAGCCCATATTAAAGTGTGACTGTGACTACCCAAGGAGCCACCAGCCCATATTAAAGTGTGACTGTGACTACCCAAGGAGCCACCAGCCCATATTAAAGTGTGACTGTGACTTCCCAAGGAGCCACCAGCCCATATTGAAGTGTGACTGTGACTACCCAAGGAGCCACCAGCCCATATTAAAGTGTGACTACCCAAGGAGCCACCAGCCCATATTAAAGTGTGACTGTGACTTCCCAAGGAGCCACCAGCCCATATTAAAGTGTGACTGTGACTACCCAAGGAGCCACCAGCCCATATTAAAGTGTGACTGTGACTACCCAAGGAGCCACCAGCCCATATTGAAGTGTGACTGTGACTACCCAAGGAGCCACCTGCCCCGCTCCTCCATACAGCCTAAAACTCCAGATCAACTCTCCACATTGGCTTTACCTTTTTTAGTAATTAGAGCACCTTGGCCTAAATAATAAACTAAGAACATTCCACCTCACCCCAACTTCCTAATAGACCTGGGTTCAAATAGCATTTTAAATAATGTCAAGTTCTATTAGCTGTGCTCGACTGATCTTGCCTGTTGCGATGGAACCAATAGAAACACTTCAAAAGTCTTAACCCCACCCATCTGGGCACTTCAGGCAGGCTCAAGTGAAACACTGAAAGTATTTGAAAGATTTCGAACAGTATTTGAACCCGGGTCTTCTACCTACCTCGCTCAATACAGCATATTTTATTTAGGCGCTGTGAGTGCTGCTATAGCGACTCCACCACTCTTGGCCTCTCTCTGTAGCTCTGTTAGTGCAGGTATTTTCCACGCGCAGCCTTTTAGAAGGTCATTAAGTACCTACAGTAAGTACGGGATCTAGCCATATTACCCATATACCCCGGCGTCCTGGTCCATTTCTAGGGGAGGCGGGGGGGGTTTAATAATGAATCCTTTACCTGCGTATATACTAATGTTTCCTTAGCATATAAAAAAAGGGACAGATCCTTAAGAGGAGTAGAAATGATCACAGGTTTGGTAATGCATGGATTTTTTTTTGTTTTTAGTTATTATCAGTTAAGAACAAATTCTTATTTCCAATGACGTCCTAGGAACAGTGGGTTAACTGTCTTGTTCAGGGGCAGAACGGGGATTTGATCTAGCAACCTTCCGGTTACTAGTCCAACGCCAGTAGGCTACCTGCCGCCACAAACGGGATGGGTAACATCTCCCACGGTCAGGACAGTATTCAGAGCAGGATATGCAGTAATAAGCTGAAATAGAATGCCTCGTTAAACTGAATTTAATGACAACAAAGCAATCCTACTGAGCCCTAACTAATCCACCTCTACTTGATGGGAGCTGAAAGACACATTATGGTCTTTCTTAGCAAAATCAATGAATACTTTTACATTGAGAAGAGATGGGAGGGTCCCAAATGACACCCTATTCCCTATTCCCTTTAACCACTGTGGGCCCTGGTCAGAAGTAGTACACTGCAAAAAACATTAGGGTACCATTTGGTATAGTGTCTGTTCAATAGGATGAGGGCAGCGCTGATAGTTTCTGTTCATTGGGATGAGGACGGAGCTGATAGTTTCTGTTCATTGGGATGAGGACGGAGCTGATAGTTTCTGTTCATTAGGATGAGGACGGAGCTGATAGTTTCTGTTCATTGGGATGAGGACGGAGCTGATAGTTTCTGTTCATTAGGATGAGAACGGAGCTGATAGTTTCTGTTCGTTAGGATGAGGACGGAGCTGATAGTTTCTGTTCATTAGGATGAGGACGGAGCTGATAGTCTCTGTTCGTTAGGATGAGGACAGCGCTGATAACCTCTGTTCGTTAGGATGAGGACAGCGCTGATAACCTCTGTTCATTAGGATGAGGACAGCGCTGATAGTCTCTGTTCATTAGGATGAGGACGGAGCTGATAGTCTCTGTTCGTTAGGATGAGGACAGCGCTGATAACCTCTGTTCAATAGGATGAGGACAGCGCTGATAACCTCTGTTCAATAGGATGAGGACGGAGCTGATAGTTTCTGCAGTTCTACAGCTTGTACCTCCATATCTCTGACGCATTACCCCCTCTCTCTCTCCATCTAACCGTGATGTATGTGTGTGTGTGAGGTTTCGATGGGCTCTGCTACATTCTATACCACCCACGTTACCTATCTACGACATAATCTATACAACCCACGGTACCCATCTAGGACATAACTCAATACAACCCCCGGTACTCATCTAGGACATAACTCAATACAACCCTCGGTACTCATCTAGGACATAACTCAATACAACCCTCGGTACTCATCTAGGACATAACTCAATACAACCCTCGGTACTCATCTAGGACATAACTATA
>NC_092169.1:53008230-53063230 GCF_045791955.1 Oncorhynchus clarkii lewisi
TGTCCCTTTCTCTCTCTCTCTCTCTCTCTCTCTCTCTCTCTCTCTCTCTCTCTCTCTCTCTCTCTCTCTCTCTCTCTCCCCTGTCCCTTTCTCTCTCTCTCTCTCTCTCTCTCTCTCTCTCTCTCTCCCCTGTCCATTTCTCTCTCTCTCTGTCTCTCTCTCTCTCTCTCTCTCTCTATATATATATATATATACAGTGCCTTGCGAAAGTATTCGGCCCCCTTGAACTTTGCGACCTTTTGTCACATTTCAGGCTTCAAACATAAAGATATAAAACTGTATTTTTTTGTGAAGAATCAACAACAAGTGGGACACAATCATGAAGTGGAACGACATTTATTGGATATTTCAAACTTTTTTAACAAATTAAAAACTGAAAAATTGGGCGTGCAAAATTATTCAGCCCCTTTACTTTCAGTGCAGCAAACTCTCTCCAGAAGTTCAGTGAGGATCTCTGAATGATCCAATGTTGACCTAAATGACTAATTATGATAAATACAATCCACCTGTGTGTAATCAAGTCTCCGTATAAATGCACCTGCACTGTGATAGTCTCAGAGGTCCATTAAAAGCGCAGAGAGCATCATGAAGAACAAGGAACACACCAGGCAGGTCCGAGATACTGTTGTGAAGAAGTTTAAAGCCGGATTTGGATACAAAAAGATTTCCCAAGCTTTAAACATCCCAAGGAGCACTGTGCAAGCGATAATATTGAAATGGAAGGAGTATCAGACCACTGCAAATCTACCAAGACCTGGCCGTCCCTCTAAACTTTCAGCTCATACGAGGAGAAGACTGATCAGAGACGCAGCCAAGAGGCCCATGATCACTCTAGATGAACTGCAGAGATCTACAGCTGAGGTGGGAGACTCTGTCCATAGGACAACAATCAGTCGTATATTGCACAAATCTGGCCTTTATGGAAGAGTGGCAAGAAGAAAGCCATTTCTTAAAGATATCCATAAAAAGTGTTGTTTAAAGTTTGCCACAAGCCACCTGGGAGACACACCAAACATGTAGAAGAAGGTGCTCTGGTCAGATGAAACCAAAATGTAACTTTTTGGCAACAATGCAAAACGTTATGTTTGGCGTAAAAGCAACACAGCTCATCACCCTGAACACACCATCCCCACTGTCAAACATGGTGGTGGCAGCATCATGGTTTGGGCCTGCTTTTCTTCAGCAGGGACAGGGAAGATGGTTAAAATTGATGGGAAGATGGATGGAGCCAAATACAGGACCATTCTGGAAGAAAACCTGATGGAGTCTGCAAAAGACCTGAGACTGGGACGGAGATTTGTCTTCCAACAAGACAATGATCCAAAACATAAAGCAAAATCTACAATGGAATGGTCCAAAAATAAACATATCCAGGTGTTAGAATGGCCAAGTCAAAGTCCAGACCTGAATCCAATCGAGAATCTGGGGAAAGAACTGAAAACTGCTGTTCACAAATGCTCTCCATCCAACCTCACTGAGCTTGAGCTGTTTTGCAAGGAGGAATGGGAAAAAATGTCAGTCTCTCGATGTGCAAAACTGATAGAGACATACCCCAAGCGACTTACAGCTGTAATCGCAGCAAAAGGTGGCGCTACAAAGTATTAACTTAAGGGGGCTGAATAATTTTGCACGCCCAATTTTTCAGTTTTTGATTTGTTAAAAAAGTTTGAAATATCCAATAAATGTCGTTCCACTTCATGATTGTGTCCCACTTGTTGTTGATTCTTCACAAAAAAATACAGTTTTATATCTTTATGTTTGAAGCCTGAAATGTGGCAAAAGGTTGCAAAGTTCAAGGGGGCCGAATACTTTCGCAAGGCACTGTATATATATATATATATATATATATATATATATATATATATATATATATATATATATATATATATATATATATATATATATATATCCCCTGTCCCTCTCTCTCTCTCTCTCTTTCTCTCTCTCTCTCTCTCCCCCCCCCTCTCTCTCTCTCTCTCTCTCTCTCTCTTTCTCTTTCTTTCTCTCTCTCCCTCTCTCTCTCTCTCTCTCTCTCTCTCTCTCCCGGCCCCTTTCTCTCTCTCTCAATTCAATTCAATTCGATTCAAGGGCTTTATTGGCATGGGAAACATGTGTTAACATTGCCAAAGCAAGTGAGGTAGATAATATATAAAGTGAATATATAAAGTGAAAAACAATAAAAATTAACAGTAAATATTACACATACAGAAGTTTCAAAACAATAAAGACATCACAAATGTCATATTATATATATACAGTGTTTTAACAATGTACAAATGGTTAAAGGACACAAGATAAAATAAATAAGCATAAATATGGGTTGTATTTACAATGGTGTTTGTTCTTCACTGGTTGCCCTTTTCTCGTGGCAACAGGTCACAAATCTTGCTGCTGTGATGGCACACTGTGGAATTTCACCCAGTAGATATAGGAGTTTTTCAAAATTGGATTTGTTTTCGAATTCTTTGTGGATCTGTGTAATCTGAGGGAAATATGTCTCTCTAATATGGTCATACATTGGGCAGGAGGTTAGGAAGTGCAGCTCAGTTTCCACCTCATTTTGTGGGCAGTGAGCACACAGCCTGTCTTCTCTTGAGAGCCATGTCTGCCTACGGCGGCCTTTCTCAATAGCAAGGCTATGCTCACTGAGTCTGTACATAGTCAAAGCTTTCCTTAATTTTGGGTCAGTCACAGTGGTCAGGTATTCTGCCGCTGTGTACTCTCTGTGTAGGGCCAAATAGCATTCTAGTTTGCTCTGTTTTTTTGTTAATTCTTTCCAATGTGTTAAGTAATTATCTTTTTGTTTTCTCATGATTTGGTTTGGTCTAATTGTGCTGCTGTCCTGGGGCTCTGTGGGGTGTGCTCCAGGACCAGCTTGCTTAGGGACTCTTCTCCAGGTTCATCTCTCTGTAGGTGATGGCTTTGTTATGGAAGGTTTGGGAATCGCGTCCTTTTAGGTGGTTGTAGAATTTAACGGCTCTTTTCTGGATTTTGATAATTAGTGGGTATCTGCCTAATTCTGCTCTGCATGCATTATTTGGTGTTCTACGTTGTACATGGGTGATATTTTTGCAGAATTCTACATGCAGAGTCTCAATTTGGTGTTTGTCCCATTTTGTGAAGTCTTGGTTGACGAGCGGACCCCAGAACTCACAACCATAAAGGGCAATGGGCTCTATGACTGATTCAAGTATTTTTAGCCAGATCCTAATTGGTATGTTGAAATTTATGTTCCTTTTGATGGCATAGAATGCCCTTCTTGCCTTGTCTCTCAGATCGTTCACAGCTTTGTGGAAGTTACCTGTGGCGCTGATGTTTAGGCCAAGGTATGTATAGTTTTTGTGTGCTCTAGGGCAACAGTGTCTAGATGGAATTTGTATTTGTGGTCCTGGCGACTGGACCTTTTTTGGAGCACCATTATTTTGGTCTTACTGAGATTTACTGTCAGGGCCCAGGTCTGACAGAATCTGTGCATAAGATCTAGGTGCTGCTGTAGGCCCTCCTTGGTTGGTGACAGAAGCACCAGATCATCAGCAAACAGTAGACATTTGACTTCAGATTCTAGTAGGGTGAGGCCGGGTGCTGCAGACTTTTCTAGTGCCTGCGCCAATTCGTATATATATATGTTGAAGAGGGTGGGGCTTAAGCTGCATCCCTGTCTCACCCCACGACCCTGTGTGAAGAAATGTGTTTTTTTCCCCCCAATTTTAACTGCACACTTGTTGTTTGTTTACATGGATTTCATAATGTCGCATGTTTTACCCCCAACACCACTTTCCATCAATTTGTATAGCAGACCCTCATGCCAAATTGAGTCGAAGGCTTTTTTGAAATCAACAAAGCATGAGAAGACTTTGCCTTTGTTTTGGTTTGTTTGGTTGTCAATTAGGGTGTGCAGGGTGAATACATGGTCTGTTGTACGGTAATTTGGTAAAAAGCCAATTTGACATTTGATCAGTACATTGTTTTCATTGAGGAAATGTACGAGTCTGCTGTTAATGATAATGCAGAAGATTTTCCCAAGGTTACTGTTGACACATATTCCACGGTAGTTATTGGGTTCAAATTTGTCTCCACTTTTGTGGATTGGGGTGATCAGTCCTTGGTTCCAAATATTGGGGAAGATGCCAGAGCTAAGGATGATGTTAAAGAGTTTTAGTATAGCCAATTGGAATTTGTTGTCTGTATATTTGATCATTTCATTGAGGATACCATCAACACCACAGGCCTTTTTGGGTTGGAGGGTTTTAATTTGTCTTGTAACTCATTCAAGGTAATTGGAGAATCCAGTGGGTTCTGGTAGTCTTTAATAGTTGATTCTAAGATTTGGATTTGATCATGTATATGTTTTTGCTCTTTATTCTTTGTTATAGAGCCAAATCTCCATTTTGGATAGATCATTCTTCGTGTTGTTGTTTGTTTAGTTTGTTTCCCAGAAGTGGTTAGAGTCTATGGATTCTTCAATTACATTGAACTGGTTTCTGACATGCTGTTCCTTCTTTTTCCGTAGTGTATTTCTGTATTGTTTTAGTGATTCACCATAGTGAAGGCATAGACTCAGGTTTTCCGGGTCTCTATGTTTTTGGTTGGACAGGTTTCTCAATTTCTTTCTTAGATTTTTGCATTCTTCATCAAACCATTTGTCATTGTTGTTAATTTTCTTCGTTTTTTTTTTATTTGAGATGTTTATATTTGATAGGGAAGCTGAGAGGTCAAATATACTGTTAAGATTTTCTACTGGCAAGTTTACACCCTCACTTTTGCAGTGGAATGTTTTACCCAGGAAATTGTCTAAAAGGGATTGAATTTGTTGTTGCCTAATTGTTTTTTGATAGGTTTCCAAACTGCATTCCTTCCATCTATAGCATGTCTTAATGTTACTCTCTCTCTCTCTTTCCCTCTCTCTCTCTCTCTCTCCCCCACGCCCTCTCTCTCTCTCTCTCTCTCTCTCTCTCTCTCTCCCCCACGCCCCCTCTCTCTCTCTTTCCCTCTCTCTCTCTCTCTCTCTCTCTCTCTCTCTCCCCTGCCCCTTCCCCCCCCCCTCTCTCTAGTGTAGTACTAGAATGTAGGGGTGAGGGGGAGAGTGGTAGTGTAGTACTAGAATGTAGGCGCGAGGGGGGAGAGTGATAGTGTAGTTCTAGAATGTAGGGAGAAAGTGGTAGTGTAGTACTAGAATGTAGGGGGGAGAGTAAGAGTGTAGTACTAGAATGTAGGGGGGAGAGTGGTAGTGTAGTACTAGAATGTAAGAGGAGACTGGTAGTGTAGTACTAGAATGTAGGGGGGAGAGGGGTAGTGTAGTACTAGAATGTAGGGATGAGGGGGAGAGTGGTAGTGTTGTACTAGAAAGTAGGGATGAGGGGGAGAGTGGTTGTGTAGTACTAGAATGTAGGGGTGAGGGGGAGAGTGGTAGTGTAGTATTAGAATGTAGGGGGGAGAGGGGTAGTGTGGTACTAGAATGTAGGGGGAGAGTAGTAGTGTAGTACTATAATGTAGGGGGAGAGTGGTAGTGCAGTACTAGACTGTAAGGAGAGAGTGGTAGTGTAGTACTAGAATGTAGGGTTGAGGGGGAGAGTGGTAGTGTAGGACTAGAATGTAGGGGTGAGAGTGGTAGTGTAGTACTAGAATGTAGGTGGGAGAGTGGTAGTGTAGTACTAGAATGTAGGGGTGAGGGGGAGAGTGGTAGTGTAGTACTAGAATGTAGGGGGGAGAGTGGTAATATGGTACTATAATGTAGGGGGGAGAGTGGTAGTGTAGTACTAGAATGTTGGGGTGAGGGGGAGAGTGGTAGTGTAGTACTAGAATGTAGGGGGGGTGGTAGTGTAGTACTATAATGTTGGGGTGAGGGGGAGAGTGGTAGTGTAGTACTAGAATGTAGGGGTGAGGGGGAGAGTGGTAATATAGTACTAGAATGTAGGGGGGAGAGTGGTAGTGTAGTACTAGAATGTAGGGGTGAGGGGGAGAGTGGTAATATAGTACTAGAATGTAGGTGGGAGAGTGGTAATATAGTACTAGAATGTAGGGGTGAGGGGGAGAGTGGTAATATAGTACTAGAATGTAGGTGGGAGAGCTGTAGTGTAGTACTAGAATGTAGGGGTGAGGGGGAGAGTGGTAATATAGTACTAGAATGTAGGTGGGAGAGTGGTAATATAGTACTAGAATGTAGGGGTGAGGGGGAGAGTGGTAATATAGTACTAGAATGTAGGTGGGAGAGTGGTAATATAGTACTAGAATGCAGGGGTGAGGGGGAGAGTGGTAATATAGTACTAGAATGTAGGGGGGAGAGTGGTAGTGTAGTACTAGAATGTAGGGGTGAGGGGGAGAGTGGTAATATAGTACTAGAATGTAGGGGGGAGAGTGGTAGTGTAGTACTAGAATGTAGGGGTGAGGGGGAGAGTGGTAATATAGTACTAGAATGTAGGGAGAAAGTGGTAGTGTAGTACTAGAATGTAGGGGGGAGAGTAAGAGTGTAGTACTAGAATGTAGGGGGGAGAGTGGTAGTGTAGTACTAGAATGTAAGAGGAGACTGGTAGTGTAGTACTAGAATGTAGGGGGGAGAGGGGTAGTGTAGTACTAGAATGTAGGGATGAGGGGGAGAGTGGTAGTGTTGTACTAGAAAGTAGGGATGAGGGGGAGAGTGGTTGTGTAGTACTAGAATGTAGGGGTGAGGGGGAGAGTGGTAGTGTAGTATTAGAATGTAGGGGGGAGAGGGGTAGTGTGGTACTAGAATGTAGGGTTGAGGGGGAGAGTGGTAGTGTAGGACTAGAATGTAGGGGTGAGAGTGGTAGTGTAGTACTAGAATGTAGGTGGGAGAGTGGTAGTGTAGTACTAGAATGTAGGGGTGAGGGGGAGAGTGGTAGTGTAGTACTAGAATGTAGGGGGGAGAGTGGTAATATGGTACTATAATGTAGGGGGGAGAGTGGTAGTGTAGTACTAGAATGTTGGGGTGAGGGGGAGAGTGGTAGTGTAGTACTAGAATGTAGGGGGGGGGGGTGGTAGTGTAGTACTATAATGTTGGGGTGAGGGGGAGAGTGGTAGTGTAGTACTAGAATGTAGGGGTGAGGGGGAGAGTGGTAATATAGTACTAGAATGTAGGGGGGAGAGTGGTAGTGTAGTACTAGAATGTAGGGGTGAGGGGGAGAGTGGTAATATAGTACTAGAATGTAGGTGGGAGAGTGGTAATATAGTACTAGAATGTAGGGGTGAGGGGGAGAGTGGTAATATAGTACTAGAATGTAGGTGGGAGAGCTGTAGTGTAGTACTAGAATGTAGGGGTGAGGGGGAGAGTGGTAATATAGTACTAGAATGTAGGTGGGAGAGTGGTAATATAGTACTAGAATGTAGGGGTGAGGGGGAGAGTGGTAATATAGTACTAGAATGTAGGGGGGAGAGTGGTAGTGTAGTACTAGAATGTAGGGGTGAGGGGGAGAGTGGTAATATAGTACTAGAATGTAGGGGGGAGAGTGGTAGTGTAGTACTAGAATGTAGGGGTGAGGGGGAGAGTGGTACTAGAATGTAGGGTTGAGGGGGAGAGTGGTAGTGTAGGACTAGAATGTAGGGGTGAGAGTGGTAGTGTAGTACTAGAATGTAGGTGGGAGAGTGGTAGTGTAGTACTAGAATGTAGGGGTGAGGGGGAGAGTGGTAGTGTAGTATTAGAATGTAGGGGGGAGAGGGGTAGTGTGGTACTAGAATGTAGGGTTGAGGGGGAGAGTGGTAGTGTAGGACTAGAATGTAGGGGTGAGAGTGGTAGTGTAGTACTAGAATGTAGGTGGGAGAGTGGTAGTGTAGTACTAGAATGTAGGGGTGAGGGGGAGAGTGGTAGTGTAGTACTAGAATGTAGGGGGGAGAGTGGTAATATGGTACTATAATGTAGGGGGGAGAGTGGTAGTGTAGTACTAGAATGTTGGGGTGAGGGGGAGAGTGGTAGTGTAGTACTAGAATGTAGGGGGGGGGGGTGGTAGTGTAGTACTATAATGTTGGGGTGAGGGGGAGAGTGGTAGTGTAGTACTAGAATGTAGGGGTGAGGGGGAGAGTGGTAATATAGTACTAGAATGTAGGGGGGAGAGTGGTAGTGTAGTACTAGAATGTAGGGGTGAGGGGGAGAGTGGTAATATAGTACTAGAATGTAGGTGGGAGAGTGGTAATATAGTACTAGAATGTAGGGGTGAGGGGGAGAGTGGTAATATAGTACTAGAATGTAGGTGGGAGAGCTGTAGTGTAGTACTAGAATGTAGGGGTGAGGGGGAGAGTGGTAATATAGTACTAGAATGTAGGTGGGAGAGTGGTAATATAGTACTAGAATGTAGGGGTGAGGGGGAGAGTGGTAATATAGTACTAGAATGTAGGTGGGAGAGTGGTAATATAGTACTAGAATGTAGGGGTGAGGGGGAGAGTGGTAATATAGTACTAGAATGTAGGGGGGAGAGTGGTAGTGTAGTACTAGAATGTAGGGGTGAGGGGGAGAGTGGTAATATAGTACTAGAATGTAGGGGGGAGAGTGGTAGTGTAGTACTAGAATGTAGGGGTGAGGGGGAGAGTGGTAATATAGTACTAGAATGTAGGGGGGAGAGTGGTAATATGGTACTAGAATGTAGGGGTGAGAGTGGTAGTGTAGTACTATAATGTAGGGGGGAGAGTGGTAGTGTAGTACTAGAATGTAGGGGTGAGAGTGGTAGTGTAGTACTAGAATGTAGGGGGGAGAGTGGTAATATAGTACTAGAATTTTATTTTTATTTTTTATTTTACCTTTATTTAACCAGGCAAGTCAGTTAAGAACAAATTCTTATTTTCAATGACGGCCTGGGAACAGTGGGTTAACTGCCTGTTCAGGGGCAGAACGACAGATTTGTACCTTGTCAGCTCGGGGGTTTGAACTCGCAACCTTCCGGTTACTAGTCCAACGCTCTAACCACTAGGCTACCCTGCCGCCCCATGTAGGGGTGAGAGTGGTAGTGTAGTACTATAATGTAGGGGGGAGAGTGGTAGTGTAGTACTAGAATGTAGGGGTGAGAGTGGTAGTGTAGTACTAGAATGTAGGGGGAGAGTGGTAATATAGTACTAGAATGTAGGGGTGAGAGTGGTAGTGTAGTACTATAATGTAGGGGGGAGAGTGGTAGTGTAGTACTAGAATGTAGGGGGGAGAGTGGTAGTGTAGTACTAGAATGTAGGGGGGAGAGTGGTAGTGTAGTACTAGAATGTAGGGGGGAGAGTGGTAGTGTAGTACTATAATGTAGGGGTGAGGGGGGGATTGGTAGTGTAGTACTAGAATGTAGGGGGGAGAGTGGTAGTGTAGTACTAGAATGTCGGGGGGAGTGGTAGTGTAGTACTAGAATGTAGGGGGGAGAGTGGTAGTGTAGTACTATAATGTAGGGGGGAGAGTGGTAGTATAGTACTATAATGTAGGGGTGAGGGGGAGAGTGGTAGTGTAGTACTAGAATGTAGGGGGGAGAGTGGTAGTGTAATACTATAATGTAGGGGGGAGAGTGGTAGTGTAGTACTATAATGTAGGGGTGAGGGGGGGATTGGTAGTGTAGTACTAGAATGTAGGGGGAGGTTGTAGTGTAGTACTAGAATGTAGTGCTGAGGAGGAGAGTGGTAATATAGTACTAGAATGTAGGGGGGAGGTGGTAGTGTAGTACTGAATGTAGGGGGGAGAGTGTAGAACAAGAATGGAGAGCGTGAGAAAAAAGACTGATGTCATGTTTAAGGTGTCCTGTTATTATTACTGACCTGCCGGTATTGTCAGTTACCAGTGGTACTACTGGGTAGGTCAGTTACCAGTGGTACTACTGGGTAGGTCAGTTACCAGTGGTGCTACAGGGTAGGTCGGTTACCAGTGGTACTACTGGGTAGGTCAGTTACCAGTGGTACTACTGGGTAGGTCAGTTACCAGTGGTACTACTGGGTAGGTCAGTTACCAGTGGTACTACAGGGTAGGTCAGTTACCAGTGGTACTACAGGGTAGGTCAGTTACCAGTGGTACTACTGGGTAGGTCAGTTACCAGTGGTACTACAGGGTAGGTCAGTTACCAGTGGTACTACTGGGTAGGTCAGTTACCAGTGGTACTACTTGGTAGGTCAGTTACCAGTGGTACTACTGGGGAGGTCAGTTACCAGTGGTACTACTGGGTAGGTCAGTTACCAGTGGTACTAATGGGTAGGTCGGTTACCAGTGGTACTACTGGGTAGGTCAGTTACCAGTGGTACTACTGGGTAGGTCAGTTACCAGTGGTACTAATGGGTAGGTCAGTTACCAGTGGTACTACTGGGTAGGTCAGTTACCAGTGGTACTACTGGGTAGGTCAGTTACCAGTGGAGTGGTACTACTGGGTAGGTCAGTACTACTGGGTAGGTCAGTTACCAGTGGTACTACTGGGTAGGTCAGTTACCAGTGGTACTACTGGGTAGGTCAGTTACCAGTGGTACTGCTGACTAGGTCAGTTACCAGTGGTACTACTGGGTAGGTCAGTTACCAGTGGTACTACTGGGTAGGTCAGTTACCAGTGGTACTACTGGGTAGGTCAGTTACCAGTGGTACTACTGGGTAGGTCAGTTACCAGTGGTACTAATGGGTAGGTCAGTTACCAGTGGTACTAATGGGTAGGTCAGTTACAGTGCCTTGCGAAAGTATTCGGCCCCCTTGAACTTTGCGACCTTTTTCCACATTTCAGGCTTCAAACATAAAGATATAAAACTGTATTGTTTTGTGAAGAATCAACAACAAGTGGGACACAATCATGAAGTGGAACGACATTTATTGTATATTTCAAACTTTTTTAACAAATCAAAAACTGAAAAATTGGGCGTGCTAAATTATTCAGCCCCCTTAAGTTAATACTTTGTAGCGCCACCTTTTGCTGCGATTACAGCTGTAAGTCGCTTGGGGTATGTCTCTATCAGTTTTGCACATCGAGAGACTGACATTTTTTCCCATTCCTCCTTGCAAAACAGCTCGAGCTCAGTGAGGTTGGATGGAGAGCATTTGTGAACAGCAGTTTTCAGTTCTTTCCACAGATTCTCGATTGGATTCAGGTCTGGACTTTGACTTGGCCATTCTAACACCTGGATATGTTTATTTTTGAACCATTCCATTGTAGATTTTGCTTTATGTTTTGGATCATTGTCTTGTTGGAAGACAAATCTCCGTCCCAGTCTCAGGTCTTTTGCAGACTCCATCAGGTTTTCTTCCAGAATGGTCCTGTATTTGGCTCCATCCATCTTCCCATCAATTTTAACCATCTTCCCTGTCCCTGCTGAAGAAAAGCAGGCCCAAACCATGATGCTGCCACCACCATGTTTGACAGTGGGGATGGTGTGTTCAGCTGTGTTGCTTTTACGCCAAACAACGTTTTGCATTGTTGCCAAAAAGTTCAATTTTGGTTTCATCTGACCAGAGCACCTTCTTCCACATGTTTGGTGTGTCTCCCAGGTGGCTTGTGGCAAACTTTAAACAACACTTTTTATGGATATCTTTAAGAAATGGCTTTCTTCTTGCCACTCTTCCATAAAGGCCAGATTTGTGCAATATACGACTGATCGTTGTCCTATGGACAGAGTCTCCCACCTCAGCTGTAGATCTCTCCAGAGTGATCATGGGCCTCTTGGCTGCATCTCTGATCAGTCTTCTCCTTGTATGAGCTGAAAGTTTAGAGGGACGGCCAGGTCTTGGTAGATTTGCAGTGGTCTGATACTCCTTCCATTTCAATATTATCGCTTGCACAGTGCTCCTTGGGATGTTTAAAGCTTGGGAAATCTTTTTGTATCCAAATCCGGCTTTAAACTTCTTCACAACAGTATCTCGGACTTGCCTGGTGTGTTCCTTGTTCTTCATGATGCTCTCTGCGCTTTTAACGGACCTCTGAGACTATCACAGTGCAGGTGCATTTATACGGAGACTTGATTACACACAGGTGGATTGTATTTATCCTCATTAGTCATTTAGGTCAACATTGGATCATTCAGAGATCCTCACTGAACTTCTGGAGAGAGTTTGCTGCACTGAAAGTAAAGGGGCTGAATAATTTTGCACGCCCAATTTTTCAGTTTTTGATTTGTTAAAAAAGTTTGAAATATCCAATAAATGTCGGTCCACTTCATGATTGTGTCCGACTTGTTGTTGATTCTTCACAAAAAAATACAGTTTTATATCTTTATGTTTGAAGCCTGAAATGTGGCAAAAGGTCGCAAAGTTCAAGGGGGCCGAATACTTTCGCAAGGCACTGTACCAGTGGTACTAATGGGAAGGTCAGTTACCAGTGGTACTACTGACTAGGTCAGTTACCAGTGGTACTACTGACTAGGTCAGTTACCAGTGGTACTACTGGGTAGGTCAGTTACCAGTGGTACTACTGGGTAGGTCAGTTACCAGTGATACTACTGACTAGGTCAGTTACCAGTGGTACTACTGGGTAGATCAGTTACCAGTGATACTACTGACTAGGTCAGTTACCAGTGGTACTACTGGGTAGGTCAGTTACCAGTGGTACTAATGGGTAGGTCAGTTACCAGTGGTACTAATGGGTAGGTCAGTACTACTGGGTAGGTCAGTTACCAGTGGTACTACTGGGTAGGTCAGTTACCAGTGGTACTACTGGGTAGGTCAGTTACCAGTGGTACTAATGGGTAGGTCAGTTACCAGTGGTACTACTGGGTAGGTCAGTTACCAGTGGTACTACTGGGTAGGTCAGTTACCAGTGGTACTCCTGGGTAGGTCAGTTACCAGTGGTACTAATGGGTAGGTCAGTTACCAGTGGTACTACTGGGTAGGTCAGTTACCAGTGGTACCAATGGGTAGGTCAGTACTACTGGGTAGGTCAGTACTACTGGGTAGGTCAGTTACCAGTGGTACTACTGGGTAGGTCAGTACTACTGGGTAGGTCAGTTACCAGTGGTACTGCTGACTAGGTCAGTTACTACCTAGGGTAGATAGGTTTTGATCACTGGCCAGGAATGGTTACTCCTTCAGAGAAACAGCTGTGGGCACATCGTATGGCTGCTCCCCCTCCCCGCCCTCCTACATGCCACTAATATGCCACACCCCTTTCCTGTCAAATGACTGAACAAAATGACTGACACGGGAGAACGCTAGGGGGGATATTCCCCAGAACGCTATGGGGGATATTCCCCAGAACGCTAGGGGGGATATTCCCCAGTAACACTAGGGGGGATATTCCCCAGAACGATAGGGGGGATATTCCCCAGAACGCTAGGGGGGATATTCCCCAGGAGGTTGGGTGAACGGGCTCGTGGTAACGACTGGAGTAGAATCGGTGGAATGGTATCAAATACGTTATTAAACTCCAATCCATTCGCTCCGTTTCGGTCTTTATTATGAGCCGCCCTCCTCTCAGCAGCCTCCTGTGGTATTGGCCTACTGCTGAAGGGATTCAAATGAGTTGTATTATATGTTCAGATATATTTTGACCAGGCTGTGCTGTCACACGATGGGACTGTTAAAACTCTCCTTTCTAAAACCTAGAAGGGTAACAGGTGAAGTACATCATACATTCACAACATACCGGGCAGATCGATTTATTTTAGGAGATAAAATGATCCACAAATGTTAAATGAGCCAGAAATATAATTCGACGCTATCAGCTAAAATAAGGTCATATCCCAGTCCACACCCCTTTCCATCAGTATTTCCTCCCTGGCCCTCTCTTTCTCTCAGCTCCTGCACCCCCCCCCCCCCCCATCTGATAGTTTCACCCTGTAGTGTGTCTTCCCCCATCCTCCATCCAGCCAGCCTGGGCCAGCTCTCACACCTGGCCTGGAACCTGCCGTGCCTCTCCCCAGCCAGAGCAGCTCACGCCTGGGTACTCTGGACAGGAGCCCAGCCTCTCACATCAATATCCAGGGCCAACAGCTGTACACATGCACGCACACACACACACACATAGCATTGACACACGCAGGCTTGCACGCTAGCTAACACACACACACACACACTCACACACACACACACACACACACACACACACACACACACACACACACACACACACACACACACACACACACACACACACACACTCACACACACACACACACACACCTACACATACACACACCTACACACACACACACACACACACACACACACACACACACACACACACACACACACACACACACACACACACACACACACACACACACACACACACACACACACACACACACACAGAGAGAGCTGTCTGAGACAGAGCAGACCTGAAGGCTCCGGGGCTTGATGATGATTCATCTTCAATTAATGTTAATACTCCTACTCTCTTTTTTCTCCTTCCCTCCATCCCTCCATCCTTTATTCCCTTAATCCCTTCATTCCTCCATCTCTCCTTCCTTCCATCCCTCCATCCCTTATTCCCTTAATCCCTTCATTCCTCCATCTCTCCTTCCTTCCATCCCTCCATCCCTTATTCCATTAATCCCTTCATTCCTCCATCTCTCCTTCCTTCCATCCCTCCATCCCTTATTCCCTACACCCCTTCATTTCTTAATCTCTCAATCTCTTCATCTCTCCATTCCTCCATCTCTCCTTCCCTCCATCCCTTATTCCCTCCATCCCTTCATCCCTTCATCTCACCTTCCCTTCATCCCTCCTCCCCTCCATCCATTCATCCCTCCATCCCTCCTTCCCTCCATCCCTTCATCCGACAGGTGTGTCAGCCCTTGTTTCCTCCTGTACCTAAATATGTGATGGGCAGACTTTTAAAATGAGAGGGTGGAGGAGAGGGGGGGGGTAGAGTGTTCTGACAGAGGAGAGAATGTGGCTGCTACCCATGGTGCACTGTACCTCTCTCATCGTAACTCCTAGGTGGGAACCTCTCTCTTTTAATTCCCTTCTCCGTCTCTCTCTCTCTCTCCCTCTCTTCCATCTCCCCTCCTCTCCCCTCTCTCTCTCTCTCTCTCTCTCTCTCTCTCTCTCTCTCTCTCTCTCTCTCTCTCCCTTTCTCTCTTTCTCCCTCTCTCTTCTCTCTCTCTCTCTGTTTCTCTCCTCTCTCTATCTCCCTCTTCTCCTAACCCCCTCTCCCCCACCCTTCTCTTCTCTCTGATACCTGCCAATGTTTGAGCTTTCGAGCCCCACACCAGTTTCTATGTCCATCCAACTCTAAAGGGACATCATCTCTTCTTGAAAAGAGCACTGTGTTGGACCACAGCAGTGGTAGTTAAGCCCAGTAGGCTGGGTCAGATCCAGAGCCAGGCCTGGGCCCTTTTTCATTAAGCGTCTCAGAGTAGGAGTGCTGATCTAGAACCAGGTCCTCCTCCCTGTCCATATAATCTTATTCACTACAATCTAAAAGGTAAAACTGATTCTAAATCAGCTCTTCGTAATGGTATTTTCAGATGGGTCGGGTTTGAGGACTCTCATGCATCGTAAGTCCAACGTCTAAGATTCGGTGATTAGTAGCCCAGATTGCTTTTCTCTATTTTAAGTCTCTCTCTGTATCTCTCTCTCTTTGTCTGTCCATCTGTCCGTCTGTCTGTCTGTCTGTCTGTCTGTCTGTCTGTCTGTCTCTGTGTCTCTGTCTGTGTCTCTGTGTCTCTGTCTCTGTCAGTCTCTGTCTCTGTCTCTCTGTCTCTGTGTCTCTGTCTCTCTGTCTCTCTGTCTCTCTCTGTCTCTCTGTCTCTCTGTCTCTGTCTCTGTCTCTCTGTCTCTGTCTCTCTGTCTCTGTCTCTCTGTCTCCGTCTGTCTCTCTGTCTCTGTCTCTGTCTCTCTGTCTCTCTCTCTCTCTCTCTCTCTCTCTGTCTCTCTCTCTCTTTCTCTCTGTCTCTGTCTCTCTGTCTCTGTCTCTGTCTCTCTGTCTCTCTGTCTCTGTCTCTCTGTCTCCATCTGTCTCTCTGTCTCTCTCTCTCTCTGTCTCTGTCTCTCTCTCTCTTTCTCTATTACTCTCCTGTGGATTGCTCTCATTCACATGGATGTTCAGTGAGCTCCAGCCATTGGAGTGCCCATAAAACCCTGTCTTTATGGATGGACATAAAATAAAGAGAAAGAAAGAAGTGATGGATAGAAGAGGGGCTGTAATCTGGCTTGTAAGACATTAACCTTTGAGGGACCCTCTTTTGCTTTATTCTATTGTTTTCATTTCTTTCTTCTTTGCTTTCTGTGTTTGTTTTATGATCATACAGACAATTTCTCAGTGTCTAAAAAGGTCAACCCCACCGTTATCTCCATCATATGTTGTGACTGGGGAACGAAATCTGAATTTCACTGTCATCTCATACCCAGCCTTTTATTATTGTGTGTCTCGCTGTCCCAGTAGCAAAGCATGGTGGATCTTTAGATCTTCATTGAATGCGTAACTAACCAACGGTCCAATGGAATCAGAGGAATCTATGGGAATCACCGTGGGGACGGGACTACTTCCTGTCTGTGTGTATTGATGGGCACTCAGGGGGGTGATTCACCCCGCGCTTCGCCCTCGCTCCATGCCGTCCCCAAACAGTCCCTATCGAGGTCTCAGCGTAAAATCGCGGTCTTTGTAACAGGACAGAGCTGAATACAGTGAAGAGGCAAACCTCCAGCTCACTCCTCATGGGTCTAAGACTCCCCATTGTCTTTCACACAGGCCACAGTCCAAATATGAATATTCATATTAATATTGTAATCCAGGAGAGGCGATGCCTAACAACATTTACATAACTCTCCCACCCTCCCCTTTTTTTCACATTTGATTCTGTCCACTTATGAAGCAGTTGAGTTTCTGAATAAAAGAGAGAGGGAGAGGCAAACACATGAAAGGTGCTCGTGTCATACCCCTAAAGATTATACTGATTCAAAAGAAGAAAAAAATGATAATTACATTCTCTCTCTCTCTCTCTCTCTCTCTCTCTCTCTGTGATTATGGAATCGGATGATTATTTCAGGGGAAGTCACACATAAAGATTATGGCACGGAGAGGTCTGTGAGTCTCTGTAGACTCAGACAGACAAAAGTACTTAAAGATTTCTATCAGGTCAATATGATATGATTTCCTTGAACTGTGTCCTGTAGTTAAACTACCAGTTCTATGATATTATATCCCTGAACTGTGTTCTGTAGTTATTAAACTACCACTACTATGATATTATATCACTGAACTGTGTTCTGTAGTTAAACTACCACTACTAGGATATTATATCACTGAACTGTGTTCTGTAGTTAAACTACCACTACTATGATATTATATCACTGAACTGTGTTCTGTAGTTAAACTACCACTACTAGGATATTATATCACTGAACTGTGTTCTGTAGTTATTAAACTACCACTATTATGATATTATATCACTGAACTGTGTTCTGTAGTTATTAAACTACCACTACTATGATATTATATCACTGAACTGTGTTCTGTAGTTAAACTACCACTACTAGGATATTATATCACTGAACTGTGTTCTGTAGTTAAACTACCACTACTATGATATTATATCACTGAACTGCGTTCTGTAGTTAAACTACCACTACTAGGATATTATATCACTGAACTGTGTTCTGTAGTTAAACTACCACTACTAGGATATTATATCACTGAACTGTGTTCTGTAGTTAAACTACCACTACTAGGATATTATATCACTGAACTGTGTTCTGTAGTTAAACTATCACTACTAGGATATTATATCACTGAACTGTGTTCTGTAGTTAAACTACCACTACTAGGATATTATATCAATGAACTGTGTTCTGTAGTTAAACTACGACTACTATGATATTATATCACTGAACTGTGTTCTGTAGTTAAACTACCACTACTATGATATTATTTCCCTGAACTGTGTTCTGTAGTTAAACTACCACTACTATGATATTATTTCCCTGAACTGTGTTCTGTAGTTAAACTACCACTACTATGATATTATATCACTGAACTGTGTTCTGTAGTTAAACTACCAGTTGTATGATATTATATCACTGAACTGTGTTCTGTAGTTAAACTACCAGTTCTATGATAGTATTTCCCTGAACTGTGTTCTGTAGTTATTGAACTATCAGTTATATGATATTATATCACTGAACTGTGTTCTGTAGTTAAACTACCAGTTCTATGATAGTATTTCCCTGAACTGTGTTCTGTAGTTAAACTACCAGTTCTATGATAGTATTTCCCTGAACTGTGTTCTGTAGTTAAACTACCAGTTCTATGATAGTATTTCCCTGAACTGTGTTCTGTAGTTATTGAACTACCAGTTCTAGGATATTATATCACTGAAATGTGTTCTGTAGTTAAACTACCACTACTATGATATTATATCACTGAACTGTGTTCTGTAGTTAAACTACCACTACTATGATATTATATCCCTGAACTGTGTTCTGTAGTTATTGAACTACCAGTTCTATGATATTATATCACTGAACTGTGTTCTGTAGTTAAACTACCAGTTCTATGATAGTATTTCCCTGAACTGTGTTCTGTAGTTAAACTACCAGTTCTATGATAGTATTTCCCTGAACTGTGTTCTGTAGTTAAACTACCAGTTCTATGATAGTATTTCCCTGAACTGTGTTCTGTAGTTATTGAACTACCAGTTCTATGATATTATATCACTGAACTGTGTTCTGTAGTTAAACTACCAGTTCGATGATATTATATCACTGAACTGTGTTCTGTAGTTAAACTACCAGTTCTATGATATTATATCACTGAACTGTGTTCTGTAGTTAAACTACCAGTTCGATGATATTATATCACTGAACTTTGTTCTGTAGTTAAACTACCAGTTCTATGATATTATATCACTGAACTGTGTTCTGTAGTTAAACTACCAGTTGTATGATATTATATCACTGAACTGTGTTCTGTAGTTAAACTACCAGTTGTATGATATTATATTACTGAACTGTGTTCTGTAGTTAAACTACCACTACTAGGATATTATATCACTGAACTGTGTTCTATAGTTAAACTACCAGTTCGATGATATTATATCACTGAACTGTGTTCTGTAGTTAAACTACCAGTTAGATGATATTATATCACTGAACTGAGTTCTGTAGTTAAACTACTAGTTCAATGATATTATATCACTGAACTGAGTTCTGTAGTTAAACTACCACTACTAGGATATTATATCACTGAACTGTGTTCTGTAGTTAAACTACCAGTTCGATGATATTATATCACTGAACTGTGTCCTGTAGTTATTCATTTAAACAATGTATCTCGTGTAGATGGAATCCCACACTGTCTTCTGACGGGCTTTAACTCCTGTCCCTTCTCTTGTCCACTAGTCATTTCACTGTAGTCATTAATGCCCTAATACAGGACATCTCTTACTCTCTCTTTTTACTTTTTAAGCGGTGGTTCGGTTATATGTGGTATGTGTTTCTGAGATGTGAAAATGATGAACACCCACTGTGTGTCCCACTGATAATCAACGGTGCTCTTTTCTAATCAGACCTACCATGTCCCACCACATGAGACCCAGCGGTGGGCAGTAGACCTGGGTTTAAGTACTGATCTGTGCTTGATTGAACTTGCCTTTGCGTTGGAACCAATACCTGGTAGTCCAGGCAGGCTATAGGAAACTCTGAACGTCTAGATGTGACTATGGTTCCATACATGAGGTGTGAAGACAAGGCGAAGCACCACTCTGAGGATTATAACCTACAGCCAATCCACAGCAGGTCCTTTTCATGTCAGGTTTCAGAAGGGAAAAAGCATATGAGAGGATTCAAGAGGGTTCAGACGGCAACATTTCATATAAAGAAGTTTTTTTTGGGTTGTTTTGAGAGGAGAGAATTGGGGCCTGTGTGTCTTAATGGAAACCAGGCAGCACAGTACATACAGGTGTGTGTGTGTGTGTGTGTACAGTACAGTTCATACAGGTGTGTGTGTGTGTATGTACAGTACATACAGGTGTGTGTACAGTACAGTACATACAGGTGTGTGTACAGTACAGTACAGTACATACAGGTGTGTGTACAGTACAGCACAGTACATACAGGTGTGTGTGTGTGTACAGTACAGCACAGTACATACAGGTGTGTGTGTACAGTACAGCACAGTACATACAGGTGTGTGTGTACAGTACAGCACAGTACATACAGGTGTGTGTGTGTGTACAGCACAGTACATACAGGTGTGTGTGTGTGTACAGTACAGCACAGTACATACAGGTGTGTTTGTGTGTACAGTACAGCACAGTACATACAGGTGTGTGTGTGTGTGTACAGCACAGTACATACAGGTGTGTTTGTGTGTACAGTACAGCACAGTACATACAGGTGTGTGTGTGTGTACAGTACAGTACAGTACAGTATTCCTGTCAGTGAATGAGCTGCTGCTGTTCTTCTTAAAAAATAAGACCGTTAGTACTGCGTACTGAGACGTCAGGCTTCCTGTGGCCCGTTGTGTGTGTGTCCCTGTGTGTGTTTCCATGTGTGTGTGTCTGTGTTTGAGTGTGTGTGTGTGTGTGTGTTTGTGAGCCTGTGTGTGTGTGTGTCTCACTCTGTGTGTGTGTCTCACTTTCACGCAAAGTGTGTCCCTTTGTGTGTGCGTGCAAGTGTGTGTGTGTGTGTGTGTGTGTGTGTGGCATGCTCTCAGAGACCTGAATCCCTCCGTGGAATATTTTCATACTGCATACTGACAGAATGAAAAATGATACCTGGAAAATGTAAATAAATAATCAAATCCCAGGCCTACATGACTGTCTGGACAGAGACTGTAGAGCTCGTTCACGCATTGATGCATCCAAAATGGCACCCTATTCACTAAGTAGTGCTCTACAGATCTCTAGTGGTAGGCTACAGACGTATCAGACAGGTCAGATCTCTAGTGGTAGGCTACAGACGTATCAGACAGGTCAGATCTCCAGTAGTAGGCTACAGACGTATCAGACAGGTCAGATCTCCAGTAGTAGACTACAGACGTATCAGACAGGTCAGATCTCCAGTAGTAGACTACAGACGTATCAGACAGGTCAGATCTCCAGTAGTAGGCTACAGACGTATCAGACAGGTCAGATCTCCAGTAGTAGGCTACAGACGTATCAGACAGGTCAGATCTCCAGTAGTAGACTACAGACGTATCAGACAGGTCAGATCTCCAGTAGTAGACTACAGACGTATCAGACAGGTCAGATCTCCAGTAGTAGACTACAGATGTATCAGACAGGTCAGATCTCCAGTAGTAGACTACAGACGTATCAGACAGGTCAGATCTCCAGTAGTAGACTACAGACGTATCAGACAGGTCAGATCTCCAGTAGTAGACTACAGACGTATCAGACAGGTCAGATCTCCAGTAGTAGACTACAGACGTATCAGACAGGTCAGATCTCCAGTAGTAGACTACAGACGTATCAGACAGGTCAGATCTCCAGTAGTAGACTACAGACGTATCAGACAGGTCAGATCTCCAGTAGTAGACTACAGACGTATCAGACAGATCAGATCTCCAGTAGTAGACTACAGACGTATCAGAAAGGTCAGATCTCCAGTAGTAGACTACAGACGTATCAAACAGGTCAGATCTCCAGTAGTAGACTACAGACGTATCAGACAGGTCAGATCTCCAGTAGTAGACTACAGACGTATCAGACAGGTCAGATCTCCAGTAGTAGACTACAGACGTATCAGACAGGTCAGATCTCCAGTAGTAGACTACAGACGTATCAGACAGGTCAGATCTCCAGTAGTAGACTACAGACGTATCAGACAGGTCAGGTCTCCAGTAGTAGACTACAGACGTATCAGACAGGTCAGATCTCCAGTAGTAGACTACAGACGTGTCAGACAGGTCAGATCTCCAGTAGTAGACTACAGACGTATCAGACAGGTCAGATCTCCAGTAGAAGACTAGAGACGTATCAGACAGGTCAGATCTCCAGTAGTAGGCTCCAGACGTATCAGACAGGTCAGATCTCCAGTAGTAGGCTACAGACGTATCAGACAGGTCAGATCTCCAGTAGTAGACTACAGACGTATCAGACAGGGAAGCTACAGACAACTCTCCTCTTCTCTCTTCTCTCTTCTCTTCTCTCCTCTTCTCTCTCTGCCCTTCTCCCTCTCTCTCTCCCCCCTTTTCTCCCTCTCGCTCTCTCCTTCTCCCTCTCTCTCTCTCCCCCTTTTCTCCCTCTCGCTCTCCCCTTCTCCCTCTCTCCCCCTTCTCCCTCTCTCCTCCCTTCTCCCTCTCTCTCCCCTTCTCCCTCTCTCTCCCCTTCTCCCTCTCTCTCCCCCTTCTCCCTCTCTCTCCCCCCTTCTCCCTCTCGCTCTCCCCTTCTCCCTCTCTCTCCCCCTTCTCCCTCTCTCTCCCCCTTCTCCCTCTCTCTCCCCCCGTCCCCCTCTCTCTCCCCTTCTCCCTCTCTTTACCCCTTCTCCCTCCTCCTCCCCTCCCCTCCATTCCCTTCCACTTCCCATCCCTCTCCTCCGTGGTATGTGGTGTTGACTGTATTTTGCTTGGGGCAGGGAAACTAGGCCAGGATTACTCTTGATGGCATGTCCCCAGTGAAGCGTGTGTGTGTGAAGGGTGTGTTGGGCTGCGTTTGTGTGTGTGACGGTGTGTGTTGGTCTGTGTGTATCTCGCTGTCGCTCTCGCTTTCTTGGTGTGTGTGTGTGTGTCTTGGTGTGTGTGTATGTGTGTCTTGGTGTGTGTGTGTATCTTGGTGTGTGTGTGTGTCTTGGTGTGTGTGTGTGTGTATCTTGGTGTGTGTGTGTGTGTCTTGGTGTGTGTGTGTCTTGGTGTGTGTGTGTATCTTGGTGTGTGTGTGTGTGTGTCTTGGTGTGTGTGTGTGTGTGTCTTGGTGTGTGTGTGTGTGTGTGTGTGTGTATCTTGGTGTTTGTGTGTGTGTGTGTATCTTGGTGTGTGTGTTTATCTTGGTGTGTGTGTGCGTGTCTTGGTGTGTGTGTGTGTGTGTCTTGGTGTTTGTGTGTGTGTGTGTGTGTGTGTGCATCTTGGTGTGTGTGTGTATCTTGGTGTGTGGGCCTGGGAGGGCAGGCAGGCAGGCTGTCCAGGCAGCAGTGAGGGAGAGTGGGGCATATGGAGACTGGGTATTGAGCCAGCAGGTATATTCCAACGTCTGCTCTCTTCTTGTGTTCTGGCTTCCAAGTCATGTTTGTGCTGCCAGCAAAGAGACCACAAAGTCCAATGGAACTAAACACAAAGAAATATGAAATATTGTACAGTATGGCTGGGGTTGTACAGTATGGCTGGGGTTGTACAGTATTGCTGGGGTTGTACAGTATGGCTGGGGTTGTACAGTATGGCTGGGGTTTTACGGTATGGCTGGGGTTGTACGGTATGGCTGGGGTTGTACAGTATGGCTGGGGTTGTTCAGTATGGCTGGGGTTGTACGGTATGGCTGGGGTTGTACGGTATGGCTGGGGTTGTTCGGTATGGCTGGGGTTGTACGGTATGGCTGGGGTTGTTCAGTATGGCTGGGGTTGTTCAGTATGGCTGGGGTTGTACAGTATGGCTGGGTGGTACAGTATGGCTGGGGTTGCACAGTATGGCTGGGGTTGTAGAGTATGGCTGGGGTTGTTCAGTATGGCTGGGGTTGTTCAGTATGGCTGGGGTTATACAGTATGGCTGGGGTTGTTCAGTATGGCTGGGGTTGTTCAGTATGGCTGGGTTTGTTCAGTATGGCTGGGGTTATACAGTATGGCTGGGGTTGTTCAGTATGGCTGGGGTTATACAGTATGGCTGGGGTAGTTCAGTATGGCTGGGGTTATACAGTATGGCTGGGGTTGTTCAGTATGGCTGGGGTTGTACAGTATGGCTGGGGTTATACAGTATGGCTGGGGTTGTTCAGTATGGCTGGGGTTGTACGGTATGGATGGGTTTGTTCAGTATGGCTGGGGTTGTACAGTATGGCTGGGGTTGTACAGTATGGCTGGGGTTGTACAGTATGGCTGGGGTTGTTCAGTATGGCTGGGGTTATACAGTATGGCTGGGGTTATACAGTATGGCTGGGGTTGTTCAGTATGGCTGGGGTTGTACAGTATGGCTGGGGTAGTTCAGTATGGCTGGGGTTGTTCAGTATGACTGGGGTTGTACAGTATGGCTGGGGTTGTTCAGTATGGCTGGGGTTGTTCAGTATGGCTGGGGTTGTACAGTATGGCTGGGGTTATACAGTATGGCTGGGGTTGTTCAGTATGGCTGGGGTTGTACGGTATGGCTGGGTTTGTTCAGTATGGCTGGGGTTGTACAGTATGGCTGGGGTTATACAGTATGGCTGGGGTTGTTCAGTATGTCTGGGGTTGTTCAGTATGGCTGGGGTTGTTCAGTATGGCTGGGGTTGTACAGTATGGCTGGGGTTGTTCAGTATGTCTGGGGTTGTTCAGTATGGCTGGGGTTGTTCAGTATGGCTGGGGTTATACAGTATGGCTGGGGTTATACAGTATGGCTGGGGTTGTTCAGTATGGCTGGGGTTGTTCAGTATGGCTGGGGTTATACAGTATGACTGGGGTTGTTCAGTATGGCTGGGGTTGTACAGTATGGCTGGGGTTGTTCAGTATGGCACACACACGCACGTACACGCGCACACGCACACACACACACACGGGCCCTCTGATTCTCCTCTCAGCGTTCCAGATTTAATTGTTCTCATAATGAGGTTGCAGCAGTGCTTGTGGCTGGAGGGAGGGTGTGTGTGTCTTTGTTAGTGTGTGTGTCTTTGTTAGTGTGTGTGTGTCTTTGTTAGTGTGTGTGTGTCTTTGTTAGTGTGTGTGTGTCTTTGTTAGTGTGTGTGTCTTTGTTAGTGTGTGTGTCTTCGTTAGTGTGTGTGTGTCTTTGTTAGTGGTTGTGTGTCTTTGTTAGTGTGCGTGTGTCTTTGTTAGTGTGTGTGTCTTTGTTAGTGTGTGTGTCTTCGTTAGTGTGTGTGTCTTCGTTAGTGTGTGTGTCTTTGTTAGTGTGTGTGTCTTTGTTAGTGTGTGTGTGTCTTTGTTAGTGTGCGTTTCTTTGTTAGTGTGTGTGTTTTTGTTAGTGTGTGTGTCTTTGTTAGTGTGTGTGTGTCTTTGTTAGTGTGTGTGTTTTTGTTAGTGTGTGTGTCTTTGTTAGTGTGTGTGTCTTTGTTAGTGTGTGTGTTTTTGTGTATATGTGTGTGTGTGTGTGCTTACGTGTGTTTGTGTGTGGTTGTGTGTCTTTGTTAGTGTGTGTGTCTTTGTTAGTGTGTGTGTCTTTGTTAGTGTGTGTGTCTTTGTTAGTGTGCGTGTTTTTGTGTATATGTGTCTGTACGCTTACGTGTGTGTGTGTGTGTTTGTGGCGTCACCTCTGTGCATTGCATTGTGCCTGTAGGGTGTATTGCTGTGATCTGTGAGTACCATTACCTCTACTGAGACGGCAGCATGCCAAAACTCTAATCCTCAACTCCCTCCCAAACACAGAACCCACCCACCCTTCCTTCCCTCCCACCCTCCCTCCCCCATCCCTCCCTTCCTCCATCTCCTTCTCTCCATCCCACCATCATCCCTTCATCTCCGTCTCACCCTCCCTCCCTCCCTCCCTCCCTCTCTTAACCAACATCAGAGAGTGTTTTACTAGCTACCTCTGCAGCTACAGCCAGACCAGCTGTCAGGGTTTGATCCCTGGCTGTAAAATGCATTATCTTCTGCTGCTGGGGCCAATGGATGGATGGATGGATGGGTGTGTAGATGGGTGTATGGATGGGTGGGGGGGATGGATGGATGGGTGTGTAGATGGGTGGATGGATGGGTGTGTAGATGGGTGGATGGATGGGTGGATGGATGGGTGTGTAGATGGGTGTATGGATGGGTGGATGGATGGGGGATGGATGGGTGTGTAGATGGGTGGATGGATTGGTGTGTAGATGGGTGGATGGATGGGTGTGTAGATGGGTGTATGGATGGGTGTATGGATGGGTGTGTAGATGGATGGATGGATGGGGGGATGGATGGGTGTGTAGATGGGTGGATGGATGGGTGTGTAGATGGATGGATGGATGGATGGGGGGATGGATGGGTGTGTAGATGGGTGGATGGATTGGTGTGTAGATGGGTGGATGGATGGGTGTATGGATGGGTGGGGGGATGGATGGGTGTGTAGATGGGTGGATGGATGGGTGGATGGATGGGTGTGTAAATGGGTGGATGGATGGGTGTGTAGATGAGTGGATGGATGGGTGTGTAGATGGGTGGATGGATTGGTGTGTAGATGGGTGGATGGATGGGTGGATGGATGGGTGGGGGGATGGATGGGTGGGGGGATGGATGGGTGTATGGATGGGTGTGCAGATGGATGGATGGATGGGGGGATGGATGGGTGTGTAGATGGGTGGATGGATGGGTGTGTAGATGGATGGATGGATGGATGGGGGGATGGATGGGTGTGTAGATTGGTGGATGGATTGGTGTGTAGATGGGTGGATGGATGGGTGTGTAGATGGGTGTATGGATGGGTGTATGGATGGGTGGGGGATGGATGGGTGTGTAGATAGGTGGAAGGATGGGTGTGTAGATGGGTGGATGGATGGGTGTGTAAATGGGTGGATGGATTGGTGTGTAGATGGGTGGATGGATGGGTGGATGGATGGGTGGGGGGATGGATGGGTGGGGGGATGGATGGGTGTGTAGATGGATGGATGGATGGATGGATGGGTGGGGGGATGGATGGATGGATGGGGGGATGGATGGGTGTGTAGATGGGTGGATGGATGGGTGTGTAGATGGGTGGATGGATGGGTGGATGGACGGGTGTGTAAATGGGTGGATGGATTGGTGTGTAGATGGGTGGATGGATGGGTGGGGGGATGGATGGGTGGGTAGATGGATGGATGGATGGATGGGTGGGGGGATGGATGGATGGATGGATGGGGGGATGGATGGGTGTATAGATGGGTGGATGGATGGGTGTGTAGATGGGTGGATGGATGGGTGGATGGATGGGTGTGTAGATGAGTGGGTGGATGGGTGTGTAGATGGGTGGATGGATGGGTGTGTAGATTAGTGGATGGATTGGTGTGTAGATGGGTGGATGGATGGGTGTGTAGATGGGTGGATGGGTGGATGGGTGGATGGATGGGTGGATGGGTGGATGGGTGGATGGGTGGATGGATGGGTGTGTAGATGGGTGTATGGATGGATGGATGGAGGTACATATAGAGGTAAGGATGATTAGATGGGTGGATGGGTAGATTGATACTAGGGTAGATGGATGGATGGATGGTGGTGAGTGGGATGTGTGAAGGGTTTGCTTATCACTGTGTGTGTGGTTGAAGGGTTTGCTTATCACTGTGTGTGTGGTTGAAGGGTTTGCTTATCACTGTGTGTGTGGTTGAAGGGTTTGCTTATCACTGTGTGTGTGGTTAAAGGGTTTGCTTATCACTGTGTGTGTGGTTGAAGGGTTTGCTTATCACTGTGTGTGTGGTTGAAGGGTTTGCTTATCACTGTGTGTGTGGTTAAAGATTTTGTTTATCACTGTGTGTGTGGTTGAAGGGTTTGCTTATCACTGTGTGTGTGGTTGAAGGGTTTGCTTATCGCTGTGTGTGTGGTTGAAGGGTTTGCTTATCACTGTGTGTGTGGTTGAAGGGTTTGCTTATCGCTGTGTGTGTGGTTGAAGGGTTTGCTTATCACTGTGTGTGTGGTTGCGTTTGTGTGTGTGCGTTTGTGTGTGTCCGTGTGTCCGTGTGTGTGTGTGTCTGTGTGTGTGTGTGTCTGTGTGTGTGTCTGTGTGTGTGTGTGTCCGTGTGTGTGTGTGTGTGTGTGTGTCTGTGTGTGTCCGTGTGTGTGTCTGTGTGTGTGTCTATATGTGTTCCTCCTCTGCCTTGCGGGTAATGGGCAGCCATTCATGAAACATGTCTTAAGAAGCCCAGCGCCCACAGTGCTCTGCAGCTAATGCTCACTTTGTCACCCAAACAGGGCGCGAAAGGTAATCAATAGTCTTTGATAGCTACTATTAGGATTTTTAACAAGCTTTTCCTAACGCTGCGCTGCACCAGAGAGGAGAAAAGAGGA
Organism: Oncorhynchus clarkii lewisi; assembly: GCF_045791955.1. Classification (NCBI taxonomy): domain Eukaryota; kingdom Metazoa; phylum Chordata; class Actinopteri; order Salmoniformes; family Salmonidae; genus Oncorhynchus; species Oncorhynchus clarkii. The sequence goes on from NC_092169.1 coordinate 53,036,123, forward strand.
GAACCAAACACCCTTTCATCCCCTCCCAACCTCTCTCCATCCATCTCTCCATCCATCTCTCCATCCTTCCTCGGGACCCTCCCTCCTTGGGACCATCCCATCACGGGACCCTCCCATCACGGGACCCTCCCATCACGGGACCCTCCCATCACGGGACCCTCCCACCACGGGACCCTCCCTCCACGGGACCCTCCCACCACGGGACCCTCCCTCCTTGGGACCCTCCCTCCACGGGACCCTCCCATCACAGGACCCTCCCATCACGGGACCCTCCCATCACGGGACCCTCCCATCACGGGACCCTCCACCCACGGGACCCTCCCTCCACGGGACCCTCCCACCACGGGACCCTCCCTCCTTGGGACCCTCCCTCCACGGGACCCTCCCACCACGGGACCCTCCCTCCTTGGGACCCTCCCTCCACGGGACCCTCCCACCACGGGACCCTCCCTCCTTGGGACCCTCCCTCCACGGGACCCTCCCACCACGGGACCCTCCCTCCTTGGGACCCTCCCTCCACGGGACCCTCCCACCACGGGACCCTCCCTCCACGGGACCCTCCCTCCACGGGACCCTCCCTCCACGGGACCCTCCCACCACGGGACCCTCCCTCCACGGGACCCTCCCACCACGGGACCCTCCCACCACGGGACCCTCCCACCACGGGACCCTCCCACCACGGGACCCTCCCTCCACGGGACCCTCCCACCACGGGACCCTCCCTCCACGGGACCCTCCCACCACGGGACCCTCCCTCCACGGGACCCTCCCTCCACGGGACCCTCCCACCACGGGACCCTCCCTCCACGGGACCCTCCCACCACGGGACCCTCCCTCCTTGGGACCCTCCCTCCACGGGACACTCCCTCCACGGGACCCTCCCACCACGGGACCCTCCCTCCTTGGGACCCTCCCTCCACGGGACCCTCCCACCACGGGACCCTCCCTCCACGGGACCCTCCCACCACGGGACCCTCCCACCACGGGACCCTCCCACCACGGGACCCTCCCTCCACGGGACCCTCCCACCACGGGACCCTCCCTCCACGGGACCCTCCCACCACGGGACCCTCCCTCCACGGGACCCTCCCTCCACGGGACCCTCCCACCACGGGACCCTCCCTCCACGGGACCCTCCCACCACGGGACCCTCCCTCCTTGGGACCCTCCCTCCACGGGACACTCCCTCCACGGGACCCTCCCACCACGGGACCCTCCCTCCTTGGGACCCTCCCTCCACGGGACCCTCCCTCCACGGGACCCTCCCTCCACGGGACCCTCCCTCCACGGGACCCTCCCTCTATCTCTATACGAATGAGACCAAGGTGCAGTGTGGTATGCGTACATTCTTCTTCATTATCAGAATGGACACTGAACAAACTAACTAAATAACTAAACGAACCCTGTAGATAATATGAGTAGTGCAGACAGGCAACTAAACATAGAACAAGAACCCATAAACACCAAAAGGGAAATGGCTGCCTAAATATGATCCCCAATCAGAGACAACGATAAACAGCTGCCTCTGATTGGGAAACATATCAGGCCACCATAGACATACATATCACCTAGACCTACAAAAACCCTAGACAATGCAAAAACCAGCGTACCCACCTTAGTCACACCCTGACCTAACCAAAGTATAAAGAAAACAGAGATATCTCAGGTCAGGACGTGACACACTTTTTGATTCTCACTCGGGCTGCAATGTGTTGTCAATGGTAGGGCTGCAATGTGTTGTCAATGGTAGGGCTGCAATGTGTTGTCAATGGTAGGGCTGCAATGTGTTGTCAATGGTAGGGCTGCAATGTGTTGTCAATGGTAGGGCTGCAATGTGTTGTCAATGGTAGGGCTGCAATGTGTTGTCAATGGTAGGGCTGCAATGTGTTGTCAATGGTAGGGCTGCAATGTGTTGTCAATGGTAGGGCTGCAATGTGTTGTCAATGGTAGGTCTGCAATGTGTTGTCAATGGTAGGGCTGCAATGTGTTGTCAATTGTAGGGCTGCAATGTGTTGTCAATTGTAGGGCTGCCGTGCGTTGTCAATGGTAGGGCTGCCTTGTGTTGTCAATGGTAGGGCTGCAATGTGTTGTCAATTGTAGGGCTGCCGTGCGTTGTCAATGGTAGGGCTGCCTTGTGTTGTCAATGGTAGGGCTGCAATGTGTTGTCAATGGTAGTGCTGCCGTGCGTTGTCAATGGTAGGGCTGCAATGTGTTGTCAATTGTAGGGCTGCCGTGCGTTGTCAATGGTAGGGCTGCCGTGCGTTGTCAATGGTAGGGCTGCAATGCGTTGTCAATGGTAGGGCTGCAATGTGTTGTCAATTGTAGGGCTGCCGTGCGTTGTCAATGGTAGGGCTGCCTTGTGTTGTCAATGGTAGGGCTGCCTTGTGTTGTCAATGGTAGGGCTGCAATGCGTTGTCAATGGTAGGGCTGCAATGTGTTGTCAATGGTAGGGCTGCAATGCGTTGTCAATGGTAGGGCTGCAATGCGTTGTCAATGGTAGGGCTGCAATGCGTTGTCAATTGTAGGGCTGCCGTGCGTTGTCAATTGTAGGGCTGCCGTGTGTTGTCAATTGTAGGGCTGCAATGTGTTGTCAATGGTAGGGCTGCAATGCTTTAGGGATTGGAAGTGCAAAAGGTCAATTGTAAAGATCCATTAATAAAGGAGGTTTTTCGTGTTCAATTAATTAATCACTTTTCCCAATGTATTGTTCATTCAAAGCGAGACTCTTCCTGAGTTGTCAGAATGCACTACATGGATGTAGTGAACAAAATAGGTAATGAAATTATGCATTTGTTGCATCTGTATCTCAGTCCCTTTAATCATAATTTCTCAAACCAATACCTCATAGGAACATGTAGGTAAACTGTCAGCCAATGGTAGCTACAATGGCAAAAAGTTGTGAGGTATTCTTACTCCTACTGGCTCCAGGTGTTCAGACAGTACTAACACCTACCTCACAGCAATGAACTAAATCACAGTAACCGCTAGGGCAGCAGCTATCTACTGTAACTAACTAAATCACAGTAACCGCTAGAGCAGCAGCTAGCTACTGTAACTAACTAAATCACAGTAACTGGTAGGGCAGCAGCTAGCTACTGTAACTAACTAAATCACAGTAACTGGTAGGGCAGCAGCTAGCTACTGTAACTAACTAAATCACAGTAACTGGTAGGGCAGCAGCTAGCTACTGTAACTAACTAAATCACAGTAACTGGTAGGGCAGCAGCTAGCTACTGTAACTAACTAAATATAATTTGCAGCATCTGTGTTCATCACATCATTTAAATAATTGTTCCCCACTCAGCTCTTTCCCTTCCGTTTTCCCCCCCAAAGCCAAATGATCTGTTAATGTCCAAGAAGGCTCATCTGTGTTTTAATACAAAATCTCCAGCCCCCTTCTCTCTAAATGATCACCGCTTGCTTAGAACACATATTACTAATGACAGTAATGAACCTAAAATGGAAGTTAGATAATTACATAGCGGAGAGAGATTGCTCATTCAGAGGACGATAAATTCATATTTTTTTCTTGGTGGATGATCAAGGTGTATTGTGTTTGAATTCCACAACGTTTCATCTCCATTAAACGCACAGGAACGTAGCCATCATGTGAGGTTGAGGTTCACTAGATTGCCAAGAGGTCACCTTCAGATGAAGAAAACAGGTCACAACCAAACTTGTTGAGTTCTGTGTGCTGGTGCCTTTTCTCAATGTTCAAGGGTTCCCTTTCTAATGGCCAATGTTGTGAGAGAAACACACACACATTTTACAATTACACACACACACACACACACACACACACACACACACACACACACACACACACACACACACACACACAGTGAAAGAGGTGTTGTGGTGGTGGTGGTAGCAGCAGTAGTGACCCAGGTGTGTTCAATCTCCCCCCCGACGAGATTCAATAAGTCCCATTAACGTGGCCTGGTCTGGCTTCATTTGGGAAATGTCACAGTTAACAACCTTATACAGGGTTACTCAGCCACACAGGGAGGTTCACTACACATCTCCCACCTACCGTTCTCTCTCTCTCTCTCTCTCTCTCTCCCTCTCTCTCTCTCTCTCTCTACCCCTCTCTCTCTCTCTCTCTCTCTACCCATCTCTCTCTCTCTCTCCTTTTCTCTCTCTCTCCTTTTCTCTCTCTCTCTCTCTCTCTCTCTCTCTCTCTCTCTCTCTCTCACTCTCTACCCCTCTCTCTCCTTTTCTCTCTCTCTCTCTCTCTCCTTTTCTCTCTCTCTCTCTCTCTCTCTCTCTCTCCTTTTCTCTCTCTCTCCTTTTCTCTCTCTCTCTCTCTCTCTCTCTCTCTCTCTCTCTCTCTCTCTCTCTCTCTCTCTCTCTCTCTCTACCCATCTCTCTCTCTCTCTCTCACTCTCTACCCCTCTCTCTCCTTTTCTCTCTCTCTCTCTCTCTCCCCCTCTCTCTCTCTCTCTCTCTCTCTCTCTCTCTCTCTCTCTCTCTCTCTCTCTCTCTCTCTAAGATAACAACCTAATTCATTACCACAGACATATGTTAGTACCCTTCAAACAAACCTGTGTCTTCTGTTTTAGAGAACAAGGTGGTTTCGTTAGCTGTTATTTATCTGATATGGTTTTACACCCTTCCTTTACATGCTACATTTCCATGACCGGAGCTTTGCTTTCCCTGTCAGTGTCCTCACTGACCTTTAACCTCAAAATGAGATCATGATCAACAACGGAGGACATCTTGGATGGGGCTGCTGCTGCTGATGTTGTAGTGTACCTGGGGTGATGATGAGGATGAAGATGATGAAGATGTTGTAGTGTATCTGGGGTGATGATGAGGATGATGATGATGTTGTAGTGTATCTGGGGTGATGATGAGGATGATGATGATGTTGTAGTGTATCTGGGGTGATGATGAGGATGATGATGATGTTGTAGTGTATCTGGGGTGATGATGAGTATGAAGACTTTGTTGTGTATCTGGGGTGATGATGAGGATGATGATGTTGTAGTGTATCTGGGGTGATGATGAGGATGATGATGTTGTAGTGTATCTGGGGTGATGATGAGGATGATGATGTTGTAGTGTATCTGGGGTGATGATGAGGATGATGATGTTGTAGTGTATCTGGGGTGATGATGAGGATGATGATGTTGTAGTGTATCTGGGGTGATGATGAGGATGATGATGTTGTAGTGTATCTGGGGTGATGATGAGGATGATGATGTTGTAGTGTATCTGGGGTGATGATGAGGATGATGATGTTGTAGTGTATCTGGGGTGATGATGAGGATGATGATGTTGTAGTGTATCTGGGGTGATGATGAGGATGATGATGTTGTAGTGTATCTGGGGTGATGATGAGGATGATGATGTTGTAGTGTATCTGGGGTGATGATGAGGATGATGTTGAAGATGATGAAGATGTAGTGTATCTGGGGTGATGATGACGATGATGTAGATTGTCATGTTGTAGGGTATCTGTGGTGATGATGAAGATGCAGTGTATCTGGGGTGATGGTGAAGATGATGAAGATGTTGTAGTGTATCTGGGGTGATGATGACGTAGATGGTCATGTTGTAGGATATCTGTGGTGATGATGAAGCTGATGATGATGCAGTGTATCTGCGGTGATGATGATGATGATGATGGTGATGATGATGATGATGTTGTAGTGTATCTGGGGTGATGATTAGGATGAATGTTGTAGTGTATCTGGGGTGATGATGAAGATGATGATGATGTTGTGGTGTATCTGTGGTGATGATGATGATGATGGTGAAGATGATGACGATGTAGTGTATCTGGGGTGATGATGACGATGATGTAGATGGTCATGTTGTAGGTTATCTGTGGTGATGATGAAAATGTAGTGTATCTGGGGTGATGATGATGGTGAAGATGATGAAGATGTTGTAGTGTATCTGGGGTGATGATGACGATGATGTAGATGGTCATGTTGTAGGTTATCTTTGGTGATGATGAAGATGCAGTGTATCTGGGGTGATGATGATGATGGAGAAGATGATGAAGATGTTGTTGTGTATCTGGGGTGAGAGGAGCAACATAACATGCTGAAAGGACTGGAGGAAAACCAGAGACAGATAAATGGAATCTCATCCGCTCCTGGTTTCAGCCTTATCTCCTTCCAGCTCTGTAAAACCCTGGAGGGGGGACGGAGAGGGGAGGCGGGGGGGGGGGGGGGAGATTAGAGGAGACAGAGAGCAGTGGTTTTTACTGGGGGGTTTGTAATGCATGGCGGGTGAAATTATTTCTGGCCCCAAGTTGAATTATTTCCCTTCATATCAATACAGTCCAACCTACGTAATTTCCGTGTTTATCTGATTACAGAAATATTACATTCTGTTCAGGCCCGAGCAAATTGACTTTGGTGGCAAGGTCTTGACAAGAACCAGACACGCTGGTTCATGCATCAGCAACGCCATAACCCTATTAGCCGCGCAGCCTGCTTCCTTTACTGCCGAGCAACACGCACAGCCTGCTTCCCATAGTGCTGAGCAAGACGCACAGCCTGCTTCCCTTAGTGCTGAGCAAGACGCGCAGCCTGCTTCCCTTAGTGCTGAGCGACACGCACAGCCTGTTTCCCTTAGTGCTGAGCGACACGCACAGCCTGCTTCCTTTAGTGCCGAGCAAGACGCACAGCCTGCTTCCCTTAGTGCTGAGCGACACGCACAGCCTGCTTCCTTTAGTGCCGAGCAACACGCACAGCCTGCTTCCCTTAGTGCCGAGCAACACGCACAGCCTGCTTCCCTTAGTGCTGAGCAAGACGCACAGCCTGCTTCCTTTACTGCCGAGCAACACGCACAGCCTGCTTCCCTTAGTGCTGAGCAAGACGCACAGCCATCTTCCTTTAGTGCCGAGCAAGACGCACATCCTGCTTCCCTTAGTGCCGAGCAACACGCACAGCCTGCTTCCTTTAGTGCCGAGCAACACGCACAGCCTGCTTCCTTTAGTGCCGAGCAACACGCACAGCCTGCTTCCCTTAGTGCTGAGCGACACGCACAGCCTGCTTCCTTTAGTGCCGAGCAACACGCACAGCCTGCTTCCCTTAGTGCCGAGCAACACGCACAGCCTGCTTCCCTTAGTGCTGAGAAAGACGCACAGCCTGCTTCCCTTAGTGCTGACCAAGACGCGCAGCCTGCTTCCCTTAGTGCTGAGCGACACGCACAGCCTGCTTCCCTTAGTGCTGAGCGACACGCACAGCCTGCTTCCTTTAGTGCCGAGCAACACGCACAGCCTGCTTCCCTTAGTGCCGAGCAACACGCACAGCCTGCTTCCCTTAGTGCTGAGCAAGACGCACAGCCATCTTCCTTTAGTGCCGAGCAAGACGCACAGCCTGCTTCCTTTAGTGCCGAGCAACACGCACAGCCTGCTTCCCTTAGTGCCGAGCAACACGCACAGCCTGCTTCCCTTAGTGCTGAGCAAGACGCACAGCCATCTTCCTTTAGTGCCGAGCAAGACGCACAGCCTGCTTCCTTTAGTGCCGAGCAACACGCACAGCCTGCTTCCCTTAGTGCTGAGCGACACGCACAGCCTGCTTCCTTTAGTGCCGAGCAACACGCACAGCCTGCTTCCCTTAGTGCCGAGCAACACGCACAGCCTGCTTCCCTTAGTGCTGAGCAAGACGCACAGCCTGCTTCCCTTAGTGCTGACCAAGACGCGCAGCCTGCTTCCCTTAGTGCTGAGCGACACGCACAGCCTGCTTCCCTTAGTGCTGAGCGACACGCACAGCCTGCTTCCTTTAGTGCCGAGCAACACGCACAGCCTGCTTCCCTTAGTGCCGAGCAACACGCACAGCCTGCTTCCCTTAGTGCTGAGCAAGACGCACAGCCATCTTCCTTTAGTGCTGAGCAAGACGCACAGCCTGCTTCCCATGAAGACAAAGAGAAGAGGGAAGAGAGGAGAGGGGGAGAGAGAGAGGAGAAACGTGCAGATAGACATCTACACTAGGAGTGTGTTTGAGTCACAAATGGCACACTTTTCCTTAAATAGTGCACTACTTTTGACCAGAGCCCTATTTAGGACGTGCCGTAAGATTGTCTTTAATCTTGCAGTCTGATCTCAGCACTCATCTCATCTGTACAGGCAGGCCTAGAGGCCCCGGGTTCTGGGCCTGGTGACGACAGCTAGTCAGAGAGAGAGAGGGATGAGGGAAAAGGTATAGGAGAAGATGGGGTAGGGTGGGGAGAGGAGGAAGAGCGAGAGAGTAGAGATGTAAACAGATGAGAGTGTTTAGAAACAGCAGCTGAGGTGAAACAGAGAGCACAGACGAAAGAGAGAACCAGAGAGAGATTTAAAAAAGTGAGCCGGAGAGAATGCATGAAAGACAAATTGAGAGATTGAGCCAGAGCATGAGAGAGAGAGAGAGAGAGACCCACTAGACACAGACGTCAGTTCATCATCATGTTTTGATTTACATTTCTTTGAGATGTCATGAATTTAACGTGAAATCAACAAAACATTTCACCATGTCTATGGATTTAGGAAAAAAGTTGCGTACATTTTTTAAAACAAAATGCCCTTTATGTTGATGACTTTTTGCAAATCCAATTCGTTTTCTACGTTGACTCAACATCATCACATAGATTTCTTTGGCTTGAAATGACGTGGAAACAATGTTTATTCAATCAGTTTTTGCCCAGTGGAGAAGGAAAGAGAGAGAGAGAGAGCTGCCATGAGGTGGAGATGCCGTGTGCTGGAGCGTACACCTGTGTCCTGAACAGGTGTTTTCCGCCCCACTTCAGCCCCCTGATTAAACCTCGCCACGCTTGCCTTCCCCCATGTGTGTGTGTGTGTGTGTGTGTGATTAAACCTGCTACGCTTGCCTTCCCCCCGTCAAAGGGTAGATTATCCTCCATCGGTGTAGAGCAGGCCAGGACTAGCAGGCCCACGGAAAACAACGCAGCCTAATTAACCAGCAGGAACCCAAGGCAAGGCGTATCACTGGAGCTGATGTAACCCTCTCCTCTCCTCTCCTCTCCTCTCCTCTCCTCTCCTCTCCTCTTCTCTTCTCTTCTCTTCTCTTCTCTTCTCTTCTCTCCCCTCTTCTCTTCTCTTCTCTTCTCTTCCTCTTCTCTTCCTCTTCTCTTCTCCTCTCCTCTCCTCTCCTCTCCTCTCCTCTCCTCTCCTCTCCTCTCCTCTCCTCTTCTCTTCTCTTCTCTTCTCTTCTCTTCTCTTCTCTTCTCTCCTCTCCCCACTTCTCTTCTCTCCTCTCCTCCCCTCCCCTCCCCTCCTCTCCTTCTCTCCTCTCCCCACTCACCTTGTGTTATCTTACAGGTCAGGTGTGGGTTAGGAGGAGTTTAAAACCGACATGTTTTATTTTTTTAGACTGTTTAATTTATATCCTTAGTATGTGTGTGCATCGGGTGGTGGGTTGACACTGATGTATATTACATTTTGGTTGATGCTTTGTGTACTGTCAGAACCCCCGGCCTTCTAAAACGTCAATAAGGAATCTGCATTATGCATTACTAACGTCATTACATGACTAATGGTTATTCTCAGGAAGAGGGTACAAGGCTACGTTCAGAACAGGAGGGGAGGGAGTGGGTTTGAACCTACTAGAACAGAGGGAAGCAATCAGACCAGGGGAGACTGTAATTATAGACAGCTGCAGGGGCCTGAGAAAGCCTGCTTTACCCAGCCCTATAAACACTTTCACCTGGGAATAGAGCTACGTTACCAACTTCTAAACACTTTGACCTGCAGAGGTACGTTACCCAGCACTATAAACACATTAACATTAAATAGCTACGTTACCCAGCACTATAAACACATTAACATTAAATAGCTACGTTACCCAGCACTATAAACACATTAACATTAAATAGCTACGTTACCCAGCACTATAAACACATTAACATTAAATAGCTACGTTACCCAGCACTGTAAACACATTAACATTAAATAGCTACGTTACCTAGCCTTATAAACCCTTTCACCTGGGAATAGAGCTACGTTACCCAGCACTATAAACACATTAACATTAAATAGCTACGTTACCCAGCACTATACACACATTAACATTAAATAGCTACGTTACCCAGCACTATAAACACATTAACATTAAATAGCTATGTTACCTAGCCTTATAAACCCTTTCACCTGGTATAGAGGTACGTTACCAAGCACTATAAACACATTAACATTAAATAGCTACGTTACCTAGCCTTATAAACCTTTTCACCGGGTATAGAGCTACGTTACCCAGCATTGTAAACACATTAACATTAAATAGCTACGTTACCCAGCACTATAAACACATTAACATTAAATAGCTACGTTACCCAGCACTATAAACACATTAACATTAAATAGCTACGTTACCTAGCCTTATAAACCCTTTCACCGGGTATAGAGGTGCGTTACCCAGCACTATAAACACTTTGACAATAAATAGAGCTGCATTACCTATCCTTATAAACACTTTGACATAAAATAGAGCTATGTTACCCAACCATAAACACTTTCACCGGGAGAGTTTTCCTGAATTGTTATGACAGACTCGGATCCCAGCCTACTGCAGCTAATTGTATGAAGAATATCTTGCTGAACGGCCCTAGAGACTGCACCCTATTCTCTTTATGGTGCACTACTTTTAACCAGGGCCCATAGGGAATAGAGTGCCATTTGGGCCCATGGGGAATAGAGTGCCATTTGGGCCCATGGGGAATAGAGTGCCATTTGGGCCCATAGGGAATAGAGTGTCATTTGGGCCCATGGGGAATAGAGTGCCATTTGGGCCCATAGGGAATAGAGTGCCATTTGGGCCCATGGAGAATAGAGTGCCATTTGGGCCCATAGGGAATAGAGTGTCATTTGGGCCCATAGGGAATAGAGTGCCATTTGGGCCCATAGGGAATAGAGTGCCATTTGGGCCCATGGGGAATAGAGTGCCATTTGGGCCCATAGGGAATAGAGTGTCATTTGGGCCCATGGGGAATAGAGTGCCATTTGGGCCCATAGGGAATAGAGTGCCATTTGGGCCCATAGGGAATAGAGTGCCATTTGGGCCCATAGGGAATAGAGTGCCATTTGGGCCCATAGGGAATAGAGTGCCATTTGGGCCCATAGGGAATAGAGTGCCATTTGGGCCCATAGGGAATAGAGTGCCATTTGGGCCCATAGGGAATAGAGTGTCATTTGGGCCAATAGGGAATAGAGTACCATTTGGGCCCATAGGGAATAGAGTGCCATTTGGGCCCATAGGGAATAGAGTGCCATTTGGGCCCATAGGGAATAGAGTGCCATTTGGGCCCATAGGGAATAGAGTGCCATTTGGGCCCATAGGGAATAGAGTGCCATTTGGGACTCAGACTTTCTCGACATGAACCCTCGCCCAATGAAGAACAGAGCGAATAAAGAAAGCTGACTGCACAGTTCAAGTGTTTATCCCAGGCAGTGAGATTTCACTGAATACCAACTAATCTTAAAAGTATGTTTAGGGCAAGGTAGAGGGTTTATACCAGGGAGAACTATACATAAGGCATGATAACAACTAAATTAATGGATGTGTGATCAAATATTTACGTGATAAACCTCCAGATTTGGAACGGCAACATGGAAATTCTCCAAACTCCAAATAGTCTGTTTGTGTCTTGGTCCGCTTGGCTGATCTGCATAGCGACTCAACAATAGAAGATAGGAGATATTCTGTGTTCTTTATGTTCCTCCTCACAGCACAGCGTTCTTTGTGTCTCTCAGAACACGGACAGCTCTACATAATGTCAAAAGTACCTCTCTGGCCATTGAGGTAGATATAGATGATATTTGTTCTTTCCTCCCAGCTTTGTGTCTCTCAGAACATCAAGGCTAAAAAATAACAAAGAGGTTCAGATGTTCTGACTATTGAGGTACAGTAGGCTTGCTCTCTGTTCTTCTGCACAGGGTCATTCCATTACCTGTACAGGTCCATACATGAGCCTGGTTTCACTGCTCACCTTTACTTTCTACTGTTGGACATGGCCTACTGAGTGGCTAATCAAGCTCAGGTAATTAGTAATTTGTGTGTGTGTGTGTGTGTGTGTGTTGTTATCTTAGTGTAATAACCCACATCAATTACTTTTTTATGTTGCTTGGTTTAAACCTAACGAAGATGTTGTCAAAATGTGTCCAAACAAGTAGGATAAACTTTAACCCCTGAGGTTCCTTTCCATTTACAGAGACTAAATTACCTGAACTAAATGTTTGCATTCAGAGGTTGCTTCCGGGAAGCATCGCTCTGTGGAGTGTGTTCTGTGTTGTTTCCGGGAGACACTGCTCTGTGGAGTGTGTTCTGTGTTGTTTCCGGGAGACACTGCTCTGTGGAGTGTGTTCTGTGTTGTTTCTGGGAGACACTGCTCTGTGGAGTGTGTTCTGTGTTGTTTCCGGGAGACACTGCTCTGTGGAGTGTGTTCTGTGTTGGTTCCCGGGAGACACTGCTCTGTGGAGTGTGTTCTGTGTTGGTTCCCGGGAGACACTGCTCTGTGGAGTGTGTTCTGTGTTGGTTCCCGGGAGACACTGCTCTGTGGAGTGTGTTCTGTGTTGTTTCCGGGAGACACTGCTCTGTGCAGTGTGTTCTGTGTTGTTTCCGGGAGAAACTGTTCTGTGGAGTGTGTTCTGTGTTGTTTCCGGGAGACACTGCTCTGTGGAGTGTGTTCTGTGTTGTTTCCGGGAGACACTGCTCTGTGGAGTGTGTTCAGTGTGGAGGTCAAGTCCACCTCAGTGTGGAGGTCAAGTCCACCTCAGTGTGGAGGTCAAGCCCACCTCAGTGTGGAGGTCAAGCCCACCTCAGTGTGGAGGTCAAGCCCACCTCAGTGTGGAGGTCAAGCCCACCTCAGTGTGGAGGTCAAGCCCACCTCAGTGTGGAGATGCTCTGTGGAGTGTGTTCTGTGTTGTTTCCGGGAGACACTGCTCTGTGGAGTGTGTTCAGTGTGGAGGTCAAGTCCACCTCAGTGTGGAGGTCAAGTCCACCTCAGTGTGGAGGTCAAGCCCACCTCAGTGTGGAGGTCAAGCCCACCTCAGTGTGGAGGTCAAGCCCACCTCAGTGTGGAGATGCTCTGTGGAGTGTGTTCTGTGTTGTTTCCGGGAGACACTGCTCTGTGGAGTGTGTTCAGTGTGGAGGTCAAGTCCACCTCAGTGTGGAGGTCGAGCCCACCTCAGTGTGGAGGTCAAGCCCACCTCAGTGTGGAGGTCAAGCCCACCTCAGTGTGGAGGTCAAGCCCACCTCAGTGTGGAGGTCAAGCCCACCTCAGTGTGGAGATGCTCTGTGGAGTGTGTTCTGTGTTGTTTCCGGGAGACACTGCTCTGTGGAGTGTGTTCAGTGTGGAGGTCAAGTCCACCTCAGTGTGGAGGTCAAGTCCACCTCAGTGTGGAGGTCAAGCCCACCTCAGTGTGGAGGTCAAGCCCACCTCAGTGTGGAGGTCAAGCCCACCTCAGTGTGGAGATGCTCTGTGGAGTGTGTTCTGTGTTGTTTCCGGGAGACACTGCTCTGTGGAGTGTGTTCAGTGTGGAGGTCAAGTCCACCTCAGTGTGGAGGTCGAGCCCACCTCAGTGTGGAGGTCAAGCCCACCTCAGTGTGGAGGTCAAGCCCACCTCAGTGTGGAGGTCCAGCCCACCTCAGTGTGGAGAGCAAACCCACTACAGTAGCGTGTCACTGTAGACCTATTTAGTCGTCTAGTAAGTAAGTGCATATTCAACTTATTCATGATGCAAGCCACAGGACCTGAACTCTGTGCACTCTGTGAGGGAAGCGATCGGAGCATGAAATGAAAACAGCCCTCAACCATTCCTCATTCTACTGCATCTCTCAATTAGCAGCTTACACTTTGGGCCACCCTGTGAGTCTCTATCAGCAGACAGTGTGTAAGAACAAACTACCTCCAAAGCAAAGGCTTCGCGTACCTATTTGTTTTGTTGAGACGGCACTGATGATCAGATTCCATATCTTTCAGTTTCCTCTCTCTATATCCCTCATCCTTCACTTTTCAACGGGCACGAGGCCTCTGTTCCAAAGCCTACTCCACCTGCTGCCAGGGAATTACCCCACGTCTTCTGTCGTACAGCGCCGGATTCCCAAAAGACAGTTTCAGGAAAGAAGCAGCGCAATGCCGTCCAGGAATGTCTTAACCCTGAGATCTAAGCCACGTCCCAAACGCCACCCGATACGCTATATAGTGCACATAGGGATCACCAAAGAGCTCTGGTCTGGTCAAAAGTAGTGCACTATATAGGGAATAGGGTGCCGTTTGGGACACATCCATATCCGAGCCTTAGAAAAGCCTCTTTCCTTATAATTTATTAACCCAGGTGGGCTGGCCGGTGTGGATGTTTGGCAATATAAACGGACGATCGCGGGTGTTGGTCCGTTTCGTAACAGCCTACCTAAGAAGCTGGGCGTACGGCATGTACACTCGGTCCTCATCTGAAATGCAAGGCCACTCCATTCCTGTGATGTTTAATACATGAAGCTCAGCCATTTTCAGTCTGATGAGCAGATCTTGGGTATTAAAGACATGGCCCAGTCGGGCAGGTTTGCTGTTATGTTGTCAGGGTCATATTAAAGCCACTTGTTATGACAGACCTAGCTGATTTTTGTTGTCATATAACCTTAGTTACACACCCTACTATTGTGACCATGTTATCATTTATTTAAAATAAAAAAATCTAATTTATTTGGACGGGGACGTTGTACAACAACAACATACGTTTCCGAACACTGAGAAATGATGCTTTTGAACCAGCTTTAGCTAACAGCTCATTTACATCTGCAGTATTATGACTAAAGAGGCTGAAAGAGGAGTGTTATGAATGATCTGTTATGTAGGGATGAAAAACGGATGAATAGGTTTGTGTTGACCAAGTTCCCATGACTTCCTGTTTTGGGCTGAGTAGGGTTTCATGCACTTTGACAAGGCCAATGTAAGCTAAAAGGTTTTCCCCCCATAATTATACCTCTGACTGTGAACACAATTTACACTCAAAATAAACTTCTGTCTTTATGTATTTTTCTAAGACATTTCATCATTGGTCTTGTAATGTTAGCCGAGTGTGAACAGACACAACAGACTTCACAGTGTTGAACTGTTTATTAACATGGACCAGCTGTGTGTCTGTTTATAACATAGACCAGCTGTGTGTCTGTTTGTTAACATAGACCAGCTGTGTGTCTGTTTATAACATGGACCAGCTGTGTGTCTGTTTATAACATAGACCAGCTGTGTGTCTGTTTGTTAACATAGACCAGCTGTGTGTCTGTTTATAACATAGACCAGCTGTGTGTCTGTTTATAACATAGACCAGCTGTGTGTCTGTTTGTTAACATGGGACCAGCTGTGTGTCTGTTTATAAAATAGACCAGCTGTGTGTCTGTTTGTAACATAGACCAGCTGTGTGTCTGTTTGTAACATAGACCAGCTGTGTGTCTGTTTGTAACATAGACCAGCTGTGTGTCTGTTTGTTAACATGGACCAGCTGTGTGTCTGTTTGTTAACATGGACCAGCTGTGTGTCTGTTTGTAACATAGACCAGCTGTGTGTCTGTTTGTTAACATAGACCAGCTGTGTGTGTCTGTTTATAACATAGACCAGCTGTGTGTCTGTTTGTTAACATGGACCAGCTGTGTGTCTGTTTGTTAACATAGACCAGCTGTGTGTGTCTGTTTATAACATAGACCAGCTGTGTGTCTGTTTGTTAACATAGACCAGCTGTGTGTCTGTTTGTAACATAGACCAGCTGTGTGTCTGTTTGTTAACATAGACCAACTGTGTGTCTGTTTGTTAACATGGACCAGCTGTGTGTCTGTTTATAACATGGACCAGCTGTGTGTCTGTTTATAACATGGACCAGCTGTGTGTCTGTTTATAACATGGACCAGCTGTGTGTCTGTTTATGACATAGACCAGCTGTGTGTCTGTTTGTTAACATGGACCAGCTGTGTGTCTGTTTATAACATAGACCAGCTGTGTGTCTGTTTATTAACATGGACCAGCTGTGTGTCTGTTTATAACATGGACCAGCTGTGTGTCTGTTTATAACATAGACCAGCTGTGTGTCTGTTTATAACATGGACCAGCTGTGTGTCTGTTTATAACATGGACCAGCTGTGTGTCTGTTTATAACATGGACCAGCTGTGTGTCTGTTTATAACATAGACCAGCTGTGTGTCTGTTTGTTAACATGGACCAGCTGTGTGTCTGTTTATAACATGGACCAGCTGTGTGTCTGTTTATAACATAGACCAGCTGTGTGTCTGTTTGTTAACATGGACCAGCTGTGTGTGTCTGTTTATAACATGGACCAGCTGTGTGTCTGTTTATAACATCGACCAGCTGTGTGTCTGTTTGTTAACATGGACCAGCTGTGTGTCTGTTTATAACATAGACCAGCTGTGTGTCTGTGTGTTAACATAGACCAGCTGTGTGTCTGTTTGTTAACATAGACCAGCTGTGTGTCTGTTTGTTAACATAGACCAGCTGTGTGTCTGTTTATAACATCAACAAGTTGTGTGTGTTTTCATATTGTGGTTTTTACGAAGCTGCTGAAAGACATTTCTCAGTGAGTGAATGTGTGGTGAACTACTGTGGAAGACCAACAGACTGAATCATTAAATGACGGCTCCACTTTTGTGGAATTATTTAAAGTATCGTAATTGCAGATGTATGGGGCTTCTCCTTGGCCTAGCTTGCTGGGCTAGTGGATAGTGTGTGTGTGCGCGTGCGTGTGTGTGTGTGTGTGTGCGTGCGTGTGTGTGTGTGTGTGCGTGCGGACAGAGTGACTGGGGCCCTATGGGGAGCGATCAACGACTAGCGAGGTGGTATAATGTTACCTTCCACAAACCAAAATATCTCCTTAATGACGACCAAATTGGTGAAAGGCATTGACCTGAATCAAGCCCAAACACAGACCAAACACCAGGACAATATTATTTCTTTAGAGGGGGTAGACTGTGAGAGACGGAGAGACAGAGCAACCCCCCCCCCCTCCCCCAGCTAGCAGCTAAATTGTCCCCACATTACCGCAGCTGGTTGAATTGACACCCTTGTTGAAGGAAAACATGAGGAGATGTAAGGTTGAAATATCAAAGGAACTCCCTGTTTCCAGCTGCATTCTGAAGCTGGCTTTTTAAAGGGTTTTTAATGTGTCGCCATTTTGTTTCTGAACGATGAGAACCTGATTGTATGTAGTTAGTTAATGAACCCTGTTGATGTAGTGGTCTGGAGTGAAGTTTAACAATGTTTTAGGCATCAGTGATTGGACAATATCGTCCAATGGCACAGGATTAAAAGTTTTTATTTTATTTTCATGACTCACAATATATTTGACCTGATGTCATATTTTGAATCAGTAGGTGTTCAACAACGGATGTTTTGAGATGTGATGCGGTCTATAGCAGAGTTTCCCAAACTCAGTCCTCGGGACCCCACGGGGTGCACATTTTGATGTTTTCCCCCTAACACTACACAACGGATTCAAATGATGAACTAAACTTCAAGCTTTCATGATTTTAATCAGCTGTGTAGTGGTAGGGGGAAAAAAGACTTGGGGTCTCGAGGACCGGGTTTGGGAAACACTGGTCTATAGCGTGTCAGGTGTCTGTATTCACTTTAATAGTTGTGTTGATATTCTGAGAGAGAGAGAGAGAGAGAGAGAGAGAGAGAGAGAGAGAGAGAGAGAGAGAGAGAGAGAGAGAGAGAGAGAGAGAGAGAGAGAGAGAGAGGCAGACAGATTTGTACATTGTTACAACACTGTATATATATACATAATATGACATTTGTAATGTCTTTATTCTTTTGAACCTTCTGTATGTGTAATGTTTACTGTTAATTTTTATTTTTTATTTCACTTTTGCATATTATCTACCTCACTTGCTTTGGCAATGTTAACACATGTTTCCCATGCCAATAAAGCATCTTGAATTGAATTGAGAGAGGGAGAGAGAGAGAGATGTCGTGAAAGAAAGAGAGAGAGAGAGATGTCGAGAGAGAGAGATGTCAAGGGAGATGTCGAGAGAGATGTCGAGGGAGATGTCGAGAGAGAGATGTCGAGAGAGAGAGAGAGAGAGAGAAAAGGAGAAAGACAGAGAGAGAGAGAGAAGAAGAGAGAACGGTAGGTGGGAGATGTGTAGTGAACCTCCCTGTGTGGCTGAGTGATGGTGGTTTTGATAGGAAATGTAAACAGCCACAGCAGAAAGAATCTTGGAAGCCTAATGCTAGTCTAGTTCAGTAAAATGTCAGAGAAGATAGTCAGACTGGATCATGTTTCTGACAGGGACAAACTTGAACAGGGATTCATTTGTCATCAGCTGCAATAACGAGTATCAGTCGGTATGAAGTATGAAGACACTCTACTCTCTCTCTCTCTCTCCATCTATCAGTGAAGTGTGTGTACTCCTAAGTGTGTGTGTACTCCTAAGTGTGTGTGTACTCCTAAGTGTGTGCGTGTACTAAGCCTCTCCTGCTCCAACATGCATATCAAAACAGCCTCAGGCTATTTAGCTAATGCTAACAACACGCCAACTCACACATCACTACAGTACGATCGACTTCTCTACAAACCACCTCTAAAAATCACAACCACAAAAGTCAACAAGCTGTTAGGTTAAAACCTAGTCCACAAACCTGGAAAAAGTCAACAAGCTGTTAGGTTAAAACCTAGTCCACAAACCAATGTATCTGTCAGTCATGGTTAAGACATATTTGTGTTCTAATCAGTACAGTCTTGTAGTTGGTTCTTTCTAAAAACCAAAGCCATCACATTCAACCTAAACTCTTGGCAGGAAGAAGCCCAGTTATTAGGAACGCTGTTGAAACACAGCAGGGGGAAATCCAGAGGTCACTGTGGTTTCAAATTTCACCTTGAAAGAAGACAGATCTCCATCCAGAATGTCATTGAGAAACTGAAGCGCTATTTCTTGTTGTCTTTAAAAACATGTTGTTGTTTTTTAACTTCCATGTATTGTAGTTGTATTTAAGACAACATTCAACTGGACCACAGTGTGTTGCACATTCAGTTACACTGAGATCAAATAAAGATTAAAGGTTAAAGGTTAAATACATCCTGAATACAGAAACATCCAGATGTATCACAGGAATATTAACACACACCCTCCTTCTTCTTGTGGTTGTCTTTAAATCTTTTAAAGCTGTCGATAGACGTGGTTTCCATCCTCCTCAGAGATCATGATGTTATCTGGGAAATGTTGTACTGCTCAAGAGATCATTGCGGTGATAATGTCTACGTATTGCACTGCATGAAAACACATCTCTATCCTACATAATGAACGCATGGGATATTCCCTGGTGGGATTCATCATATATTCTCCCCTGACACTTCTTGTGTATGTTGTGTTGTGTATGTTGTGTATGTTGTGTATGTTGTGTTGTGTATGTTGTGTTGTGTATGCTGTGTTGTGTATGTTGTGTTGTGTATGTTGTGTATGTTGTGTTGTGTATGTTGTGTATGTTGTGTATGTTGTGTTGTGTTGTGTATGTTGTGTTGTGTATGTTGTGTTGTGTATGTTGTGTTGTGTATGTTGTGTATGTTGTGTTGTGTTGTGTATGTTGTGTATGTTGTGTTGTGTATGTTGTGTTGTGTATGTTGTGTTGTGTATGTTGTGTTGTGTATGTTGTGTATGTTGTGTTGTGTTGTGTATGTTGTGTATGTTGTGTTGTGTTGTGTATGTTGTGTTGTGTTGTGTATGTTGTGTATGTTGTGTTGTGTTGTGTATGTTGTGTTGTGCTCAAAGGAAATCTGATTTGTTCCCAACTGATGAATATAGTGTAAATTAAACAGAACAATTTACATTATTTAATTACTGTAAAGATAAATTACTATTTATTTTCAATTCCCTGTTGCGGTAACAAAAGACAGCATGTTAAATCATCTTTGACAAAATGTAGAACTTCGTTAATTGTATCTCCAACTGTATGATATTACTGTTATCATATTTCTGGGTTTTATTGCCCGGATATTGGAGATTCAAGAGTTTTGTCAAATGACCGAACCCTAATATTTTTTTTTATCATACTCATTTTAATAATATGAATAGAAAATGGTCATTGTTATTACCAGGACTACTGCTGTCATTGTAAAAAGCCCATTCCCTCCCTGTTTAAAGCAGCAGGTTGTGTTTCAGCTTGATGGACCACTAATCAGCAAATCAATTAGGCTCTGACCTAGAAACACAGAGAATTAACATCTCTCAACGTCTCTCCTTTCTCTTTATCCATCTCTCCTTCAGCCTCACCGTCTCCCCCTCTCCCTCTCACACCCCCTGGCGTTAGAGCCAATACCTCAATGAATCCTCTAGGGGTGTCTGGTTGGCGAATGCCTTAATAGCCCCAGAACATCATGGAACACGGTTCCACGTGATTCCATGTTCTACAACCACATATCCCCATAGTCAAGAGTCCTAATTATTCACTAACCAGTAGATATGGTGATTGAACACAGTATACATCCCCCTAACTACCATGGTATAGAATGTATAACACAGCCCTAACTACCATGGTATAGAGTGTATAACACAGCCCTAACTACCATGGTATAGAATGTATAACACAGCCCTAACTACCATGGTATAGAGTGTATAACACAGCTCTAACTACTATGGTATAGAATGTATAACACAGCCCTAACTACTATGGTATAGAGTGTATAACACAGCTCTAACTACTATGGTATAGAATGTATAACACAGCTCTAACTACCATGGTATAGAATGTATAACACAGCCCTAACTACCATGGTATAGAGTGTATAACACAGCCCTATCTACCATGGTATAGAATGTATAACACAGCCCTAACTACTATGGTATAGAATGTATAACACAGCCCTAACTACTATGGTATAGAGTGTATAACACAGCTCTAACTACCATGGTATAGAGTGTATAACACCGCCCTAACTACCATGGTACAGAGTGTATAACACCGCCCAAACTACCATGGTATAGAATGTATAACACAGCCCTAACTACCATGGTATAGAGTGTATAACACAGCCCTAACTACCATGGTATAGAGTGTATAACACCGCCCTAACTACCATGGTATAGAATGTATAACACAGCCCTAACTACCATGGTATAGAATGTATAACACAGCCCTAACTACCATGGTATAGAATGTATAACACAGCCCTAACTACCATGGTATAGAATGTATAACACAGCCCTAACTACCATGGTATAGAATGTATAACACAGCCCTAACTACCATGGTATAGAGTGTATAACACAGCCCTAACTACCATGGTATAGAATGTATAACACAGCCCTAACTACCATGGTATAGAGTGTATAACACAGCCCTAACTACCATGGTATAGAGTGTATAACACAGCCCTAACTACCATGGTATAGAATGTATAACACAGCCCTAACTACCATGGTATAGAGTGTATAACACAGCCCTAACTACTATGGTATAGAGTGAATAACACAGCCCTAACTACCATGGTATAGAATGTATAACACAGCCCTAACTACCATGGTATAGAATGTATGACACAGCCCTAACTACCATGGTATAGAATGTATAACACAGCCCTAACTACCATGGTATATAGTGTATAACACAGCCCTAACTACCATGGTATAGAGTGTATGACACAGCCCTAACCATGGAATAGAGTGTTTATACACAGCCCTAACAACCATGGAGTAGTGTGTATAACACAGCCCTAACTACCATGGTATAGTGTGTATTTAACAGCCCTAACAACCATGGAGTAGTGTATATAACACAGCCCTAACTACCATGGTATAGAGGGTTTTTAACAGCCCTAACTACCATGGTATAGAGTGTATAACACAGCCCTAACTACCATGGTATAGAGTGTATAACACAGCCCTAACTACCATGGTACAGAGTGTATAACACAGCCCTAACTACCATGGTACAGAGTGTATAACACAGTTTTCCGTAGTCTACTCTTCCTCAAATAGGCTAGTCAGTGCCATATGTGGAAGGCTAGTCCCTAAGAAACAGATATTATGACTACCTTAGGAATGCTGGAAGTGGTGTTTCCTCCAGGGCCTTGAAACTGTCCTGACTCTCTGTCTGGTGCTATAGTGGGGCTGCTGTGGACCACGCATCAATGTAACTCATCCCCCTCTCCCTCCTATCAACTCTGACCTGTTGGGGTCAGATGTGAAGGAGCAACTTTTCACCAGCCCCTCCTACCAACCCTAACCTGTTGGGGTCAGACGTGAAGGAGCAACTTTTACCAGCCCCTCCCTCCTACCAACCCTGACCTGTTGGGGTCAGACGTGAAGGAGCAACTTTTCACCAGCTCCTCCCTCCTACCAACCCTGACCTGTTGAGGTCAGACTTGAAGGAGCAACTTTTCACCAGCTCCTCCCTCCTACCAACCCTGACCTGTTGGGGTCAGACGTGAAGGAGCAACTTTTCACCAGCCACTCCCTCCTACCAACCCTGACCTGTTGGGGTCAGACGTGAAGGAGCAACTTTTCACCAGCCCCTCCCTCCTATCAACCCTGACCTGTTGGGGTCAGACGTGAAGGAGCAACTTTTCACCAGCCACTCCCTCCTACCAACCCTGACCTGTTGGGGTCAGACGTGAAGGAGCAACTTTTCACCAGCCACTCCCTCCTACCAACCCTGACCTGTTGGGGTCAAACGTGAAGGAGCAACTTTTCACCAGCCCCTCCCTCCTATCAACCCTGACCTGTTGGGGTCAGACGTGAAGGAGCAACTTTTCACCAGCCACTCCCTCCTACCAACCCTGACCTGTTGGGGTCAGACGTGAAGGAGCAACTTTTCACCAGCCCCTCCCTCCTACCAACCCTGACCTGTTGGGGTCAGACGTGAAGGAGCAACTTTTCACCAGCCCCTCCCTCCTACCAACCCTGACCTGTTGGGGTCAGTCGTGAAGGAGCAACTTTTCACCAGCTCCTCCCTCCTACCAACCCTGACCTGTTGGGGTCAGACGTGAATGAGAAACTTTTCACCAGCTCCTCCCTCCTACCAACCCTGACCTGTTGGGGTCAGACGTGAAGGAGCAACTTTTCACCAGCTACTCCCTCCTACCAACCCTGACCTGTTGGGGTCAGACGTGAAGGAGCAACTTTTCACCAGCTCCTCCCTCCTACCAACCCTGACCTGTTGGGGTCAGACGTGAAGGAGCAACTTTTCACCAGCTCCTCCCTCCTACCAACCCTGACCTGTTGGGGTCAGACGTGAAGGAGCATGGGACAGACAGGTCTGCCATGTTACAATCTCTGATCTCTGATGTCTCTCTGGAAGGCAACTCGTGCCCTAACTTCGTCCACCTTGTTATCTAGAGATTGGACATTTGCGAGTAATATGCTAGGAAGAGGTGGATGGTGAGCTGGCCTTCTGTGTCTGACCAATAGAAGAGGTGGATGGTGAGCTGGCCTTCTGTGTCTGACCAATAGAAGAGGTGGATGGTGAGCTGGCCTTCTGTGTCTGACCAATAGAAGTGGTGAATGGTGAGCTGGCCTTCTGTGTCTGACCAGTAGAAGGGGTGGATGGTGAGCTGGCCTTCTGTGTCTGACCAATAGAAGAGGTGGATGGTGAGCTGGCCTTCTGTGTCTAACCAGTAGAAGGGGTGGATGGTGAGCTGGCCTTCTTTGTCTAACCAGTAGAAGAGGTGGATGGTGAGCTGGCCTTCTGTGTCTAACCAGTAGAAGTGGTGGATGGTGAGCTGGCCTTCTGTGTCTGACCAATAGAAGTGGTGAATGGTGAGCTGGCCTTCTGTGTCTGACCAGTAGAAGGGGTGGATGGTGAGCTGGCCTTCTGTGTCTGACCAATAGAAGAGGTGGATGGTGAGCTGGCCTTCTGTGTCTGACCAATAGAAGAGGTGGATGGTGAGCTGATCTTCTGTGTCTGACCAGTAGGCCGCTCCGTCTGCCTCTCCTGCCGCGACCGCGTTGTTTTGGACCCATCCAGGGTAGAGGTCCCAACAAAGGATCTGCTTCGGGAAAGTCGTATTCCTGGTCGTAATGTTGGTAAGTTGACATCACTTTAATGTCCAATAGTTCTTCCCGGCTGTATGTAATTAACACTTGAGATTTTCTGGGCTAACAATGTAAGAAATAACCAACACGTGAAAATAGAAACAAAAAGAAAAAAATGCATTTCTACCGGTAAATGTTTGCTTTCATATTATGTTATTTGCCAACTGTGGTATAAGGGATATAAACGCCTCCGTTCTGTACATTACCTTGGAAAAATGACCTCCGCAAAGTGACGCGTCTCTGCCTTGTCCCGCTGCGTCGCCCACTATGTCCACAGTGAAGTACGGCATATTTGCACGGTAGAATTGAATGGCTGTACTTCATTTAAACATGCTCTTATGCTGTTTTGAAAGCTAAAGTCGAATGTAAAACGTTATTGACATTGTTGAATTCGATTTTCATAGTAGCAAGTTAGGACTGATGTTTTGGTTAACTAAACTAGCAAGTCTGCGTCACGATCGTCGTAAGAAGAGGACCAAAATGCAGCGTGGTATGTGTTCATCGTGAATTTAATAAACAGAGAACACTGAACAAAATATACAAAATAATAAATGAACAACGAACGTGACGCTATAATAAGAACTGTGCTGAACACAAGCAACTAACATAGACAATCACCCACAACCCACAATGACAAAACAGGCTGCCTAAATATGGTTCCCAATCAGAGACAACGACTAACACCTGCCTCTGATTGAGAACCATATCAGGCCAGACATAGAAATAGACAAACTAGACATACAACATAGAATGCCCGCTCAGATCACACCCCGACCAAACAAAACATAGAAACATACAAAGCAACCTATGGTCAGGGCGTAACAGTCTGTTTGTTTGGTTACAACCGCAACTACTGTAGCTATCTTGTAAACTTGCTAGCTACTTCAGGGGATGTTGAACACATTTCTACCGACAGAAATTAACACATTTCCAGCGGCAACTGTGTTCAATTATAGCCCTGGTATCAAAGGGATGATCACCATGCAAAGGGGGGATGATCACCATGCAAAGGGGGGATGATCACCATGCAAAGGGGGGATGATCACCATGCAAAGGGGGGATGATCACCATGCAAAGGGGGGATGATCCCCATGCAAAGGGGGGATGATCACCATGCAAAGGGAGGATGATCACCATGCAAAGGGATGATCCCCATACAAAGGGATGATCCCCATACAAAGGGATGATCACCATACAAAGGGGGGATGATCACCATACAAAGGGATGATCCCCATACAAAGGGATGATCACCATGCAAAGGGGGGATGATCACCATACAAAGGGATGATCACCATGCAAAGGGATGATCACCATACAAAGGGGGGATGATCACCATACAAAGGGATGATCACCATGCAAAGGGATGATCCCCATACAAAGGGATGATCACCATGCAAAGGGATGATCACCATACAAATGGATGATCCCCATACAAAGGGATGATCACCATGCAAAGGGATGATCACCATACAAAGGGATGATCCCCATACAACGGGATGATCACCATACAAAGGGATGATCACCATACAAAGGGATGATCCCCATACAAAGGGATGATCCCCACACAAAGGGATGATCACCATACAAAGGGATGATCCCCATACAAAGGGATGATCACCATGCAAAGGGATGATCACCATACAAAGGGATGATCCCCATACAAAGGGATGATCACCATGCAAAGGGATGATCACCATGCAAAGGGGGGATGATCACCATGCAAAGGGGGGATGATCACCATACAAATGGAGGATGATCACCATGCAAAGGGATGATCACCATGCAAAGGGGGGATGATCACCATGCAAATGGATGATCACCATGCAAAGGGGGGATGATCACCATGCAAAGGGGGGATGATCACCATACAAAGGGATGATCACCATGCAAAGGGGGATGATCACCATGCAAAGGGATGATCACCATGCAAAGGGGGGATGATCACCATGCAAAGGGGGGATGATCACCATGCAAAGGGATGATCACCATGCAAAGGGGGGATGATCACCATGCAAAGGGGGGATGATCACCATGCAAAGGGGGGATGATCCCCATTCAAAGGGATGATCACCATACAAAGGGATGATCCCCATACAAAGGGATGATCACCATACAAAGGGATGATCCCCATACAAAGGGGGGATGATCCCCATACAAAGGGATGATCACCATGCAAAGGGGGGATGATCCCCATACAAAGGGATGATCCCCATACAACGGGATGATCACCATACAAAGGGGGGATGATCACCATACAAAGGGATGATCACCATGGGGTTCTATGCCTTCTCTGGAAAATGATGCAACTCCGTGGAAATTTCACTCCACTAGTGCGTTTTGAAACTCACCTTACACTTCGTTCATTATTTCACACAGAAACGCGTAGCCCCTCGTTGATTTCCCCTTCCATATACCAGAACAGTCCTACTGAAAGACTCACATGAAGTAGTCATTGTTCTCCAACTCAAAGTCACTTGAGGTCATTTGACCCCAGTGGCTTTCGGATGCATTGGAAATGCTTTTGGATGTAACCGAGGCATTTCTACTGAAACAAACACTTTTACAGGGACAGCGATGAAAACACTGTTGTCTGAGACAGAAATGAGTTTGTGCCTGGTTGTGACAACTAGGATAGTACTCACTGTTTTATTGTGTATTTTGACCTAAAATAGAGCAAATACTGTATCTCAATCCTCAGACCCCATCCAGCATTCCTTTAGTTTCCAGGATAAAACCTTTCAAATCTCCATGCAGCTGTCATTCCTCCCGATTCTTCTCTTTTCTTCTCTCCAGTTCTCATACACGGAGGGATTGTCCCCTCTATTGTTGGCCTCTTGGTGAATCTATTTTAGCCGGGATGAAAATCAGCCTCTTCAGAATTCTGCCGACACACAGTCAATGGAGGTGTCAGTCTACCAGGCCTCTGTATTGTCCACAGGATCATTTAATTGGAGAGGCACGACGGTGAAGCCCCCTGTCGCTGTCGCAGGCACGCACGTACATGCACACGTACACACACACACACACAACACCACCACCACCACAGGTCCTAGGGCCCTTTGATGGGGGGGGGGGGGGGGGGACCAAGTCTAGTGGCCCCATGTTCTCATGACTGGCTGAACTT
>NC_092169.1:53065730-53095730 GCF_045791955.1 Oncorhynchus clarkii lewisi
TTACAAAAGTATTCAGACCCTTTGCTAAGAGACTCAAAATTGAGCTCAGGTGCATCCTGTTTTATTGATCATCCTTGAGATGTTTCTACAACTTGATTGGAGGCCACCTGTGGTAAATTCAACTGATTGGACATGATTTGGAAAGGAACACACCTGTCTATATAAAGGTCCCACAGTTGACAGTGCATGTCAGAGCAAAAACCAAGCCATGAGGTCGAAGGAATTATCCGTACAGCTCCGAGACAGGATTGTGTCCAGGCACAGATCTAAGGAAAGGTACCATAAAATGTCTGCAGCATTGAAGGTCCCCAAGAACACAGTGGCCTCCATCATTCTGAAGTGGAATAATTTTGAAATCACCAAGACTCTCCCTAGATCTGGCCACCAAACTGAGCGATCGGGGGAGAAGGGCCTTGGTCAGGGAACTCAATGGTCAATCTGAACCATTGAGAACTCAATGGTCAATCCGAATGAGCTCCAGAGTTCCTCCGTGGAGTTTGGAGAACCTTCCAGAAGGACAACCATCTCTGCAGCACTCCACCAATCAGTGCTTTATGGTAGAGTGACCAGACAGAAGCCACTTTGGCCTGAATGCCAAGCGTCACGTCTGGAAGAAAGCTGGCACCATCACTACGGTAAAACATGGTGGTGGCAGCAGCATGCTCTGGAGAGGTTTTTCAGAGGCAGAGACTGGGAGACTAGTCAGGATCGAGGGAAAGATGAACGGTGCAAAGTACAGAGAGATTCTTGATGAAAACCTGCTCCAGATGGCTCAAGACCTCAGACTGGGGTAAAGGTTCACCTTTCTATAGTATGTCACAACAGTGCTATGTCACAACAGTGCTATGTCACAACAGTGCTATGTCACTTGATGTGCATGCTTGTGTGTGGCTACGACAGGTGGTGTCAGATAACGGGAGACAGGAAGTCAGTCAAGATGATGATACTGTGGGTTTTAGATTTCAAGGATACACAGACGCTTGATTCTTAGAAAAAGATTATTAGAAAAAGATTCTTATGAAAATATTATTATATTATCAATCTTAACTGGAGTGATTTTGAATGGTTAACTAACCAAATTGTCACGCCCTGACCATAGAGAGCCATTGTTTCTCTAGGGTGTAGTAGGTCAGTAGGCGTGACTAGGGGGTGATCTAGTATATCTATGTCTATGTTGTGTTCTAGTTAATTTTTCTATGTTGGTGTTTTGTATGATTCCCAATTAGAGGCAGCTGGTAATCGTTGTCTCTAATTGGGGATCATATTTAAGTAGTCATTTTTCCCACCTGTGTTTGTGGGATCTTGTTTATGTGTAGTTGCCTGTGAGCACTTCATTGTCACGCTGCACCTTGGTCCGATAATTCCTACACCGAACGGTACACAAATAATTGTTCCTTATACAGTAGTTGCGAATTGAAATAATAATTTCAAGTCTGTTTGGTCCCTCATCTCTGGACAGGACAGATTGACATGATCAGGAGTCAAGTCCTCATCTCTGGACAGGACAGATTGACATGATCAGGAGTCAAGCCCTCATCTCTGGACAGGACAGATTGACATGATCAGGAGTCAAGCCTTCATCTCTGGACAGGACAGATTCACATGATCAGGAGTCAAGCCCTCATCTCTGGACAGGACAGATTGACATGATCAGGAGTCAAGCCCTCATCTCTGGACAGGACAGATTGACATGATCAGGAGTCAAGCCTTCATCTCTGGACAGGACAGATTCACATGATCAGGAGTCAAGCCCTCATCTCTGGACAGGACAGATTCACATGATCAGGAGTCTGTTGGTGAAAATATCATTATCTCACCAGATGATGCCATTATGTTGATGAACTCACCAGATGATGTCATCATGTTGATGAACTCGCCAGATGATGTCATTATGTTGATGAAATGGGGCCAGTACAGAGCAGGCCTAAAGGGACAGGGTCTAAAAACCTTTAATGAACATGTACCTCACGGTCGCCCCAACGATTCCCCCGGCTCTCGTTCCCCACGACCCGTCAACCCTCTTCTTTTCCTTCCACTTTACTCCACTCTCCTCCTTTTAACCCCTTGCCCCCTCTTCTCTTTGCCCCTCTCCCCCCAAGCCCTCCTCTCCTCCACCTCTCATTCCTCTACCCCTTTCCCCTCGACCCTCCTCCCTCTTGCCCCCCGCCCTCGACCCTCCCTCAATACAAAAATGACTGTGTTTAATCATCCAAGGTCTCCTGTGTGTGTGTGTGTGTGTGTGTGTGTGTGTGTGTGTGTGCGTGCATGCGTGTGTGAGCTCTGCTCCAAGTTCTAATCAATGAGACTGATCTACAGGGAGCCAGAATCCCAGCGCCACTGTTGCCAAGACAGTCGCGCTCATCAGCCCGGGATCGCTATGGTGAGGAGTCTCATTAGAATAGATGTTTTGCTCGGATGTCTAATGTCTGGCGCTACACTCTCATACAGGGAACCTTTATGCAACCTCTTTTTATCACGTCTACTGATATTTTACAGCCCAGAGAAACGGTAAGGAAAGAGCAAAGGGGAGAGAGAGAGATAGACGAGGGAGTAGAAAGAGGTAGAAAAAGGGAGAGTGAGAGATGGGGGGGGATAAAGAGTTAGAAAAAGGGAGAGAGAGAGAGAGAGAGGGGAGGAGAAAGGGAAAAGGGGAGAGAGAGAGAGGGGAGGAGAAAGAGAAAGAGAGAGAGAAAGAGAAGAAGAGTTGCTTGGCCCAATAATCACATCTGCTAAAGCAGTAGAGGAGATGAGGAGGAAAGAGATTGGTGAGGAAATGAGACGTCGCTCTCTGCTGTCTGACGAGCTAACTGTTTAGTTTTGATACATTTCATGATGGCTTCTGGAAACAAAGTGAAAATGACCTTTAGTTTTCCCTCGTTTTCTTCCCCTCTCTCTTTCTATCTGATCTCTGTCTTTATTAAGGGTCTCAGATGAAAAACAAACAAAAAACAGACTATAAAATCCTCAAATTCAGGCTTGTTGCTTCGTTTTTTTTACCTTACAAGGTTTTGAATGCAATCTGCAGGCAAGTATTTAAACTGAACAAGTTCAAGTCCAGCAGTCAATTTAAAGAGTAAGAACATTTCAGAGAGACAACTCAAAGGCCAAATCCATTAACACCAATAGAATGGAATTCATTGCCCTTGACAATCAACCGTTCTCTCTTGTGGATGAAGTATTTCAAATCAAATGTGATTGGTCACATGCTTCCTAGACAACAGGACTAACAGTGAAATGCTTCCTAGACAACAGGACTAACAGTGAAATGCTTCCTAGACAACAGGACTAACAGTGAAATGCTTCCTAGACAACAGGACTAACAGTGAAATGCTTCCTAGACAACAGGACTAACAGTGAAATGCTTCCTAGACAACAGGACTAACAGTGAAATGCTTCCTAGACAACAGGACTAACAGTGAAATGCTTCCTAGACAACAGGACTAACAGTGAAATGCTTCCTAGACAACAGGACTAACAGTGATATGCTTCCTAGACAACAGGACTAACAGTGAAATGCTTCCTAGACAACAGGACTAACAGTGAAATGCTTCCTAGACAACAGGACTAACAGTGAAATGCTTCCTAGACAACAGGACTAACAGTGAAATGCTTCCTAGACAACAGGACTAACAGTGAAATGCTTCCTAGACAACAGGACTAACAGTGAAATGCTTCCTAGACAACAGGACTAACAGTGAAATGCTTCCTAGACAACAGGACTAACAGTGAAATGCTTCCTAGACAACAGGACTAACAGTGATATGCTTCCTAGACAACAGGACTAACAGTGAAATGCTTCCTAGACAACAGGACTAACAGTGAAATGCTTCCTAGACAACAGGACTAACAGTGAAATGCTTCCTAGACAACAGGACTAACAGTGAAATGCTTCCTAGACAACAGGACTAACAGTGAAATGCTTCCTAGACAACAGGACTAACAGTGAAATGCTTCCTAGACAACAGGACTAACAGTGATATGCTTCCTAGACAACAGGACTAACAGTGAAATGCTTCCTAGACAACAGGACTAACAGTGAAATGCTTCCTAGACAACAGGACTAACAGTGAAATGCTTCCTAGACAACAGGACTAACAGTGAAATGCTTCCTAGACAACAGGCGTGGACTAACAGTGAAATGCTTCCTAGACAACAGGACTAACAGTGAAATGCTTCCTAGACAACAGGACTAACAGTGAAATGCTTCCTAGACAACAGGACTAACAGTGAAATGCTTCCTAGACAACAGGACTAACAGTGAAATGCTTCCTATACAACAGGACTAACAGTGAAATGCTTCCTAGACAACAGGACTAACAGTGAAATGCTTCCTAGACAACAGGACTAACAGTGAAATGCTTCCTAGACAACAGGACTAACAGTGAAATGCTTCCTAGACAACAGGACTAACAGTTAAATGCTTCCTAGACAACAGGACTAACAGTGAAATGCTTCCCAGACAACAGGACTAACAGTGAAATGCTTCCTAGACAACAGGACTAACAGTGAAATGCTTCCTAGACAACAGGACTAACAGTGAAATGCTTCCTAGACAACAGGACTAACAGTGAAATGCTTCCTAGACAACAGGACTAACAGTGAAATGCTTCCTAGACAACAGGACTAACAGTGAAATGCTTCCTAGACAACAGGACTAACAGTGAAATGCTTCCTAGACAACAGAACTAACAGTGAAATGCTTCCTAGACAACAGGCGTGGACTAACAGTGAAATGCTTCCTAGACAACAGGCGTGGACTAACAGTGAAATGCTTCCTAGACAACAGGACTAACAGTGAAATGTTTCCTAGACAACAGGACTAACAGTGAAATGCTTCCTAGACAACAGGCGTGGACTAACAGTGAAATGCTTCCTAGACAACAGGACTAACAGTGAAATGCTTCCTAGACAACAGGACTAACAGTGAAATACTTCCTAGACAACAGGACTAACAGTGAAATGCTTCCTAGACAACAGGACTAACAGTGATATGCTTCCTAGACAACAGGACTAACAGTGAAATGCTTCCTAGACAACAGGACTAACAGTGAAATGCTTCCTAGACAACAGGACTAACAGTGAAATGCTTCCTAGACAACAGGACTAACAGTGAAATGCTTCATAGACAACAGGACTAACAGTGAAATGCTTCCTAGACAACAGGACTAACAGTGAAATGCTTCCTAGACAACAGGACTAACAGTGAAATGCTTCCTAGACAACAGGACCAACAGTGAAATGCTTCCTAGACAACAGGACTAACAGTGAAATGCTTTCCTACGGGTTATTTTCCAACAATGCAGAGTTAAAGATCAAATATAGAAGTAGTGATGCAAAGTGAATAACAAATGACAATAATGAGAAAAAGTAACATGGCTATATACAGGAAGTACCAGGTAGTAACATGGCTATATACAGGAAGTACCAGGTAGTAACATGGCTATATACAGGAAGTTCCAGGTAATAACATGGCTCTATACAGGAAGTACCAGGTAATAACATGGCTATATACAGGAAGTACCAGGTAATAACATGGCTATATACAGGAAGTACCAGTACCGAGTCGATGTGCAGGGGTACGAGGTCATTGAGGTAGCTATGTACAAATACAGTGCATTAGAAAAGTAATCAGGCGCCTTGACTTTGTCCACATTTTGTTACGAGACAGCCTTATTCTAAAAGGCATTCAAATAATAATAATTAGAAATAGTAATTATTTAATTCCCTCATCAATCTACCATCAATCTATCAATCCCTCTCCAACACAATACCCCATAATGACAAAGCAAATGTATAAAAATAAATAAATTGAAAAACCACATTTACATAAGTATTCAGTACTTTGTAGAATAACCTTTGGTAGTGATCACAGCCTCGAGTCTTCTTGGGTATGACACCACAAGTTTGGCACACCTGTATTTGAGATGTTTCTCCCATTCTGCTCTGCAGATCCTCTCAAGCTCTGTCAGGTTGGATGGGGAGCGTCGCTGAACAGCTATTTTCAGGTCTCTCAAGAGATATGTCGATCAGGTTCAAGTCTGAGCTCTGGCTGGGCCACTCAAGGACATTCAGAGACTTGTCCCGAAGCCACTCCTGCGTTGTCTTGGCTGTGTGCTTAGGGTCGTTGTCCTGCTGGAAGGTGAACCTTCGCCCCCAGTCTGACGTCCTGGGTGATCTGTAGCAGGTTTACATCAAGGATCTCTCTGTACTCTGCCCCTTCCATCTTCCTATTCTCCCAGATCCTGCTGCTGAAAAACATCCCCACAGCATTATGCTGCCACCACCATGCTTTACCATAGCGATTAGGGATGCTAGGTACAAGGACCGCTACTTCCATGCTCGATGCTAGGTACAAGGACCGCTACTTCCATGCTCGATGCTAGGTACAAAGACCGCTTACTTCCATGCTCGATGCTAGGTACAAGGACCGCTACTTCCATGCTCGATGCTAGGTACAAGGACCGCTTACTTCCATGCTCGATGCTAGGTACAAGGACCGCTACTTCCATGCTCGATGCTATGTACAAGGACCGCTACTTCCATGCTCGATGCTAGGTACAAGGACCGCTACTTCCATGCTCGATGCTTGGTACAAGGACCGCTACTTCCATGCTCGATGCCAGGTACAAGGACCGCTACTTCCATGCTCGATGCTAGGTACAAGGACCACTACTTCCATGCTCGATGCTAGGTACAAGGACCGCTCCTTCCATGCTCGATGCTTGGTACAAGGACCGCTACTTCCATGCTCGATGCTAGGTACAAGGACCGCTACTTCCATGCTCGATGCTAGGTACAAGGACCGCTACTTCCATGCTCGATGCTAGGTACAAGGACCGCTACTTCCATGCTCGATGCTAGGTACAAGGACCGCTACTTCCATGCTCGATGCTAGGTACAAGGACCGCTACTTCCATGCTCGATGCTAGGTACAAGGACCGCTCCTTCCATGCTCGATGCTAGGTACAAGGACCGCTACTTCCATGCTCAATGCTAGGTACAAGGACCGCTACTTCCATGCTCGATGCTAGGTACAAGGACCGCCACTTCCATGCTCGATGCTAGGTACAAGGACCGCTACTTCCATGCTCAATGCTAGGTACAAGGACCGCTACTTCGATGGGGACAAGAAACAGGGTTTACGTGAAATGTTACATACACAGATGGACAAGATGGAAATGGACACAGTGACAGTGTGCACCGACGAAGACCACCCATGACAGAAGAGGTTACGGACAGACAGAGCTGAAGCTTCACTGCTTGACATGTACGATGAAATCCTGGTTGAGAATGAAACGACTGTACAAATGAACAACGAAACAGCACAGCAAGTGAAAGAAACAGGTTTTGATTATGTTTGACTGGTAATGGGGACATACAGTACGTAAATGCCAACAAAATTACTTTTTGATCAGTGTGTGTGTGTTTCAACTATTTAACTGTGCTAGAATGCTTAAAAGGGCGGTAAAAATTGTAAATATCGGTTATTGGTATCAGTATCGCGTTTTTTGGCAAGGAAAATATTGGATATCGGTATCGGCCATAAATGTTGTGTTGTTGCGTCCCTAGTAGAGATGGTGCCAGGTTTCCTCCAAGTGACAGTCGTGCCTTTTACTGAGGAAGGGCTTCTGTCTGGCCACTGTACCATAAATGCCTTATTGTTGGAGCGCTACAGAGATGATTGTGCTTCTGGAAGGTTCTTCCATCTCCACATAGGAACTCTGGAGCTCATTCAGAGTGACCAATGATTTCTTGGTCACCTCCCTGACCAGGGCCCTTCTCCCCCGATTGCTCAGTTTGGCCAGCTCTAGGGAGAGTCTTGGTGGTTCCAAACT
The DNA here is from genome assembly GCF_045791955.1 of Oncorhynchus clarkii lewisi. Taxonomy (NCBI): domain Eukaryota; kingdom Metazoa; phylum Chordata; class Actinopteri; order Salmoniformes; family Salmonidae; genus Oncorhynchus; species Oncorhynchus clarkii. The sequence continues at coordinate 53,073,566 of NC_092169.1, forward strand.
TCTTCCATTTTAAAATGATGGAGGCCACTGTTTTCTTGGAGACCTTCAATGCTGAATACATTTTTTGTTACCCTTCCCCAGATCTATCTCGACAGAATGCTGTCCCGGAGCGCTACGGACAATTCCTTCGACCTCATGACTTGATTTTTGCTCTGACATGCACTGCCAACTGTGGGACCTTTTATATAGACAGGTGTGTGCCTTACCGAATCATGTCCAATCAATTGAATTTACCACAGGTGAACTCCAATCAAGTTGTAGAAACATCTCAATGGAAATAGGAAGCACCTGAGCTCAATTTTGAGTGTCATAGCAAAGGGTCTGAATACTTATGTAAATAAGGTATTTCTGTTTTTTACTTTGCAAACATTTCTAATACTTGTTTTCGCTTTGTCATTATGAGGTAGTGTGTGTAGATTGGTGAGGAAAATATTTTATTTAATCTATTTTGGAATAAGTTTGTAACGTAGCATAAACATGTGGAAAAAGTCAAGGGGATACTGAATGCTTTCCGAATGAACTGTGCTGTGCACTAACGCACTATAGTAGACAGTAGCAGCAGCGTATGTGGTGAGTGAGAGTGTGTGTGTGTGAGTTTGTGTGTATATCTGAGTGTGTGTTTGGCACGAGTATGCATGTGTGCGTGTGTGTGTGTGTGTGTGTGGTGTGTGTGGTGTGTGTGTGTGTGTGTGTGTGTGTGTGTGTGTGTGTGTGTGTGTGTGTGTGTGTGTGTGTGTGTGTGTGTGTGTGTGTGTGTTGGGGTGTGTGGGTAGAGTCCAGTGTGTGTGCATAGTGTCAGTTCCAGAGAGTACTAAAAAAGGTCAATGCAGTTTGTCCAGGTAGCCATTTAATTAGATATTTAACAGTCTGGTTTAACAGTCTGGTTTAACAGTCTGGTTTAGCAGTCTGGTTTAGCAGTCTGGTTTAACAGTCTGGTTTAGCAGTCTGGTTTAACAGTCTGGTTTAGCAGTCTGGTTTAGCAGTCTGGTTTAACAGTCTGGTTTAACAGTCTGGTTTAGCAGTCTCATCTCTTGGGTGGTAGAGTCTTTCAGAGTCCTGTTGGTTCTACCGCTTGAGAGTACCGTAGCAGAGAGAACAGTCTGTAGCTCGGGTGGCTGGAGTCTTTGGCAATTTTTGGGCCTTCTTCTGATACTGCCTGGTGTAGAGGTCCTGGATGGCAGAGAGCTCGGCCCCGGTGATGGACTGGGCCGTACGCACTACCCTCTATAACATCTCAACATCTCGCCATGCAGGTGCCGTACCAAGTGGCAATGCAGCCAGTCAAGATGCTCTCAATGGTGCAGCTGTAGGACTTTCTGAGGATCTGAGGACCCATCCCAAATATGTTCAGCCTACTGAGGTGGAAGAGGTTCTGTCATAAGAGGGTCTGTCATTCTGTAATAAGACAATAAGACAAGACTCCTCTTCCTCTCTCCTCTCCATCCTCTTCCTCTCTCCTCTCCCTCCTCTTCCTCTCTCCCTCCTCTTCCTCTCTCCTCTCCCTCCTCTTCCTCTCTCTTCTCCCTCCTCTTCCTCTCTTTTCTCCATCCCCTTCCTCTCTCTTCTCCATCCTCTTCCTATCTCTTCTCCATCCTCTTCCTCTCTCTTCTCCATCCTCTTCCTCTCTCTTCTCCGTCCTCTTCCTCTCTCCTCTCCCTCCTCTTCTTCTCTCCTCTCCCCTCTCTCCTTCCTCGTTCCTGTCCTCTCTTCACCAAAACACACACATGAAAAAAAAAGAGAGGGAAGAGCTTTTTCCACTCGTCTACTCATTGATGAAATGTTTCTTCCTCTTGTTCAATAATGCAGGTGGTTTTCATTGGAGAAGTCCCAGTGGCCCTGGGTGAGATTTGCATCCTGATTTATTTGTCATATATCCTTTATATCGTTAAATTCTTTATACATCTCCAGTGGATCCCCATGCATCTTTCATTACGCCAGCTCTTCAGTAGCTCAGGCAGCGGTGTTCGTAGGGCAGATCCAAACACATTCTACACGTCTTACTGCAGATGTACCTAGCTTATTTCACCTCGAGTGTGTAAGACTGGATGAAAAATTCACAAGTGGGGAGTTGTTAATTTTTCCCGCTCGTCGTTGGCGTGGTGTCTGCAGTGCCTGAGTTTCGTGAGGACGATGGTTTTGAGAGAGTCACCTCACACAGTGAAATGTTTTCCAAGTGGAAATGTTGGTGGTTGATGGAGAATACAACGCAGCCTATTAGTGACTGATGATCACAAAGTTCACAGTTCAGCCTAACAAATGTTAGCCTGGTCCCAGATCATGTTGCACTGTCTTGCGAACTCATATGGTCATTGTGTGGCAAGACAGCACAAACAGATATGGGACCAGGCTAGAAACATGCCATCAGATCATTTCAAATAGCCAAAAGGGAGAAGGGAGGACGTTGACTTCGGGCCTGGTCTTTTCCTGTTGGTATTTGGGCCAGTGACAGACAATAGAAACCCTGTGTGGAGTTGACTTCGGGCCTGGTCTTTTCCTGTTGGTATTTGGGCCAGTGACAGACAATAGAAACCCTGTGTGGAGTTGACTTCGGGCCTGGTCTTTTCCTGTTGGTATTTGGGCCAGTGACAGACAATAGAAACCCTGTGTGGAGTTGACTTCGGGCCTGGTCTTTTCCTGTTGGTATTTGGGCCAGTGACAGACAATAGAAACCCTGTGTGGAGTTGACTTCGGGCCTGGTCTTTTCCTGTTGGTATTTGGGCCAGTGACAGACAATAGAAACCCTGTGTGGAGTTGACTTCGGGCCTGGTCTTTTCCTGTTGGTATTTGGGCCAGTGACAGACAATAAAAACCCTGTGTGGAGTTGACTTCGGCCCTGGTCTTTTCCTGTTAGTATTTGGGCCAGTGACAGACAATAGAAACCCTGTGTGGAGTTGACTTCGGGCCTGGTCTTTTCCTGTTGGTATTTGGGCCAGTGACAGACAATAGAAACCCTGTGTGGAGTTGACTTCGGGCCTGGTCTTTTCCTGTTGGTATTTGGGCCAGTGACAGACAATAGAAACCCTGTGTGGAGTTGACTTCGGGCCTGGTCTTTTCCTGTTGGTATTTGGGCCAGTGACAGACAATAGAAACCCTGTGTGGAGTTGACTTCGGGCCTGGTCTTTTCCTGTTGGTATTTGGGCCAGTGACAGACAATAGAAACCCTGTGTGGAGTTGACTTCGGGCCTGGTCTTTTCCTGTTGGTATTTGGGCCAGTGACAGACAATAGAAACCCTGTGTGGAGTTGACTTCGGGCCTGGTCTTTTCCTGTTGGTATTTGGGCCAGTGACAGACAATAGAAACCCTGTGTGGAGTTGACTTCGGGCCTGGTCTTTTCCTGTTGGTATTTGGGCCAGTGACAGACAATAGAAACCCTGTGTGGAGTTGACTTCGGGCCTGGTCTTTTCCTGTTGGTATTTGGGCCAGTGACAGACAATAGAAACCCTGTGTGGAGTTGACTTCGGGCCTGGTCTTTTCCTGTTGGTATTTGGGCCAGTGACAGACAATAGAAACCCTGTGTGGAGTTGACTTCGGGCCTGGTCTTTTCCTGTTGGTATTTGGGCCAGTGACAGACAATAGAAACCCTGTGTGGAGTTGACTTCGGGCCTGGTCTTTTCCTGTTGGTATTTGGGCCAGTGACAGACAATAGAAACCCTGTGTGGAGTTGACTTCGGGCCTGGTCTTTTCCTGTTGGTATTTGGGCCAGTGACAGACAATAGAAACCCTGTGTGGAGTTGACTTCGGGCCTGGTCTTTTCCTGTTGGTATTTGGGCCAGTGACAGACAATAGAAACCCTGTGTGGAGTTGACTTCGGGCCTGGTCTTTTCCTGTTGGTATTTGGGCCAGTGACAGACAATAGAAACCCTGTGTGGAGTTGACTTCGGGCCTGGTCTTTTCCTGTTGGTATTTGGGCCAGTGACAGACAATAGAAACCCTGTGTGGAGTTGACTTCGGGCCTGGTCTTTTCCTGTTGGTATTTGGGCCAGTGACAGACAATAGAAACCCTGTGTGGAGTTGACTTCGGGCCTGGTCTTTTCCTGTTGGTATTTGGGCCAGTGACAGACAATAGAAACCCTGTGTGGAGTTGACTTCGGGCCTCGTCTTTTCCTGTTGGTATTTGGGCCAGTGACAGACAATAGAAACCCTGTGTGGAGTTGACTTCGGGCCTCGTCTTTTCCTGTTGGTATTTGGGCCAGTGACAGACAATAGAAACCCTGTGTGGAGTTGACTTCGGGCCTGGTCTTTTCCTGTTGGTATTTGGGCCAGTGACAGACAATAGAAACCCTGTGTGGAGTTGACTTCGGGCCTGGTCTTTTCCTGTTGGTATTTGGGCCAGTGACAGACAATAGAAACCCTGTGTGGAGTTGACTTCGGGCCTGGTCTTTTCCTGTTGGTATTTGGGCCAGTGACAGACAATAGAAACCCTGTGTGGAGTTGACTTCGGGCCTGGTCTTTTCCTGTTGGTATTTGGGCCAGTGACAGACAATAGAAACCCTGTGTGGAGTTGACTTCGGGCCTGGTCTTTTCCTGTTGGTATTTGGGCCAGTGACAGACAATAGAAACCCTGTGTGGAGTTGACTTCGGGCCTGGTCTTTTCCTGTTGGTATTTGGGCCAGTGACAGACAATAGAAACCCTGTGTGGAGTTGACTTCGGGCCTGGTCTTTTCCTGTTGGTATTTGGGCCAGTGACAGACAATAGAAACCCTGTGTGGAGTTGACTTCGGGCCTGGTCTTTTCCTGTTGGTATTTGGGCCAGTGACAGACAATAGAAACCCTGTGTGGAGTTGACTTCGGGCCTGGTCTTTTCCTGTTGGTATTTGGGCCAGTGACAGACAATAGAAACCCTGTGTGGATAAGGTGGTTACATGGTGGAAGTGACAATGCTTTGAACTGGTGTCACACAGAATGAACCCCATACACACACAGTCAGGGTTTAAAGATAACCATGTTTGTGATGGTGTATATTATTTGTTTTTAATACCCTGTCTTTGACTGTCAGCCAATCAGCATCCAGGGCTTGAACCACCCAGTTTATATTTATATGTTTTTAATACCCTGTCTTTGACTGTCAGCCAATCGGCATTCAGGGCTTGAACAACCCAGTTTATATTATATGTTTTTAATACTGCAGATTCTATATCTATTATATCTCGCTAACAAAGAACTGTGTCTGGATTTGGGGACAAGCATTCCCAACTGATTATTTATTCTTCCCGCAATTCTTCCCACATCTCCGATCTCCCTCCCTCTGTCTCTCCCTGTCTGTCTATTGTTGACACGCTGTCAGTCTCAGAGTGATCCGCTCGCTCGTTCCAGTGATTTAAATTTCCCTGACATGGGCACAAGCTAAAGCACTACATACGTGGCTCAGTGTGGTGGGAGAGATGCAGCTAGGCCGTTGCCCCGGATTTTAGCAGCAACGGGAGTGCAAGAAGAAACAGATTGCGATGCCGGAATGTGCCATCGAGCCTTACAAACCCCATCTGCTTAGGTTGACCCGCGAATAGATGGATAGAGGGAAAGATGGAGGGATGGAGAACGGTAGAAAGAAGGAGGAGAGGAGGCAAGATGGAGTATCTATTAAATATACAGCAGGCTGTGGGATGGGAATAGGGAAGAGGGTGTTAGAGATTGTACATGAAGACACTAGCAGGGCTCTCTCTCTCTCTCTCTCTCTCCCTCTCCCTCTCTATCTCTCTCTCTCTCTCTCTCTCTCTCTCTCTCTCTCACATTACGTCATAAATACTGACAGTCTACAAGGGGTCACCCGTGTAACATATATCAAAAATGACTCACACCGTCGATTTAAACGGACGCATTTTAGTATTATTGGAATCAAAATCTTGTGACAGATGCAGCGTTCAGCTGATGTGAACAGATTCAGAGTGGAGGATTCTGACCCCCCTTTGCTATTTCAACCTTTTACAGCAGCAAAAAGTCTTGCAGCATCTCAGCTTGGTGACAGCTCGATAACGCCTCACTCCGCAGAGGTGTCTCTCTTGAAACGCTTCGCCATTCGCCATCTAATTCACACATCTACCATCGTAGAATGAAGGAAAAGGGGAGGGGGAAACAGAGCTGGTTAGAGTTGTAGTATCATACAAGAGTGGTATTGGAGGGTTGGGACTGGGAGGAAGAGGAGGGTTGGGACTGGGAGGAAGAGGAGGGTTGGGAGTGGGAGGATGTGGAGGGTTGAGACTGAGAGGATGTGGAGGGTTGGGACTGGGAGGATGGGACTGGGAGGATGTGGGGGGTTGGGACTGGGAGGATGTGGAGGGTTGAGACTGAGAGGATGTGGAGGGTTGGGACTGGGAGGATGGGAGGGTTGGGACTGGGAGGTAGTGGAGGGTTGGGACTGGGACTGAGAGGATGGGAGGGTTGGGACTGGGAGGATGTGGAGGGTAGGGACTGGGAGGATGTGGAGGGTTGGGAATGGGAGGAAGAGGAGGGTTGGGACTGGGAGGATGTGGAGGGTTGAGACTGGGACAATGTGGAGGGTTGGGACTGGAAGGATGGGAGGGTTGGGACTGGGAGGATGTGGAGGGTTGGGACTTGGAGATAGTGGAGGGTTGGGACTGGGACTGAGAGGATGTGGAGGGTTGGGACTGGGAGGTAGTGGAGGGTTGGGACTGGGAGGATGTGGAGGGTTGGGACTGGGAGGATGTGAGGGTTGGGACTGGGAGGAAGAGGAGGGTTGGGACTGGGAGGATGTGGAGGGTTGAGACTGAGAGGTAGTGGAGGGTTGGGACTGGGAGGATGTGGGGGGTTGGGACTGGGACTGAGAGGATGTGTAGGATTGGGACTGGGAGGATGTGGAGGGTAGGGACTGGGAGGATGTGGAGGGTTGGGAATGGGAGGAAGAGGAGGGTTGGGACTGGGAGGATGTGGAGGGTTGAGACTGGGACAATGTGGAGGGTTGGGACTGGGAGGATGGAAGGGTTGGGACTGGGAGGATGTGGAGGGTTGGGACTGGGAGATAGTGGAGGGTTGGGACTGGAACTGAGAGGATGTGGAGGGTTGGGACTGGGAGGTAGTGGAGGGTTGGGACTGGGACTGAGAGGATGTGGAGGGTTGGGACTGGGAGGATGTGGAGGGTAGGGACTGGGAGGTAGTGGAGGGTTGGGACTGGGACTGAGAGGATGTGGAGGGTTGGGACTGGGAGGATTTGGAGGGTAGAGACTGGGAGGATGTGGAGGGTTGAGACTGAGAGGTAATGGAGGGTTGGGACTGGGAGGATGTGGAGGGTTGGGACTGGGAGGAAGAGGAGGGTTGGGACTGGTAGGAAGAGGAGGGTTGGGACTGGGAGGATGTAGAGGGTAGGGACTGGGAGGAAGAGGAGGGTTGGGACTGAGAGGATGTGGAGGGTTGGGACTGGGAGGATGGGAGTGTTGGGACTGGGAGGATGTGGAGGGTTGGGACTGGGACTGAGAGGATGTGTAGGGTTGGGACTGGGAGGATGTGGAGGGTAGGGACTGGGAGGATGTGGAGGGTTGGGAATGGGAGGAAGAGGAGGGTTGGGACTGGGAGGATGTGGAGGGTTGTGACTGAGAGGATGTGTAGGTTTGGGACTAGGAGGATGTGGAGGGTTGGGACTGGGAGGATGTGGAGGGTTGGGACTGAGAGGATGTGGAGGGTTGAGAATGGGACGATGTGGAGGGTTGGGACTGGGAATGAGAGGATGTGGAGGGTTGGGACTGGGAGGTAGTGGAGGGTTGGGACTGGGACTGAGAGGATGTGGAGGGTTGGGACTGGGAGGTTGTGGAGGGTAGGGACTGGGAGGTAGTGGAGGGTTGGGACTGGGACTGAGATGATGTGGAAGGTTGGGACTGGGACTGAGAGGATGTGGAGGGTTGGGACTGGGAGGTAGTGGAGGGTTGGGACTGGGACTGAGAGGATGTGGAGGGTTGGGACTGGGAGGATGTGGAGGGTAGGGACTGGGAGGTAGTGGAGGGTTGGGACTGGGACTGAGAGGATGTGGAGGGTTGGGACTGGGAGGATGGGAGGGTTGGGACTGGGAGGATGTGGAGGGTTGGGACTGGGAGGATGGGAGTGTTGGGACTGGGAGGATGTGGAGGGTTGGGACTGGGAGATAGTGGAGGGTTGGGACTGGGACTGAGAGGATGTGGAGGGTTGGGACTGGGAGGTAGTGGAGGGTTGGGACTGGGACTGAGAGGATGTGGAGGGTTGGGACTGGGAGGATGTGGAGGGTTGGGACTGGGACTGAGAGGATGTGGAGTGTTGGGACTGGGACTGAGGATTACCTCCGCGCTCCTCCACTCTCCCGCCCCTCCTCCTCCACCCCCTCCCTCCCTCCCACCACCACCACCACCACTCCCGCCCCCCTCCTGCAGTGTTCCGTGACAGAAGGGAAGGCAGAAGATTTCACTCTTTTTCCATCCTGATGGAGAAGAATTCTGAGGTGAATGAACCCAGCGTTCTACTACAGGGAGGACTGGGAGGATGTGGAGGGTAGGGACTGGTAGGATGTGGAGGGTTGGGACTGGGAGGAAGAGTAGGGTTGGGACTGGGAGGATGTGGAGGGTTGAGACTGAGAGGTAGTGGAGGGTTGGGACTGGGAGGATGTGGAGGGTTGGGACTGGGAGGAAGAGGAGGGTTGGGACTGGGAGGAAGAGGAGGGTTGGGACTGGGAGGATGTGGAGGGTAGGGACTGGGAGGAAGAGGAGGGGGTTGGGACTGGGAGGATGGGAGGGTTGGGACTGAGAGGATATAAGGGTTGGGACTGGGAGGGTGGGAGATAGTGGAGGGTTGGGACTGGGAGGGTGGGATGTAGGGGAGGGTTGGGACTGGGGGGTGGGAGGTAGGGGAGGGTAGGGACTGGGAGGTAGGTGAGGGTAGGGACTATGAGGATGGGCGGTAGGGGAGGGTTGGGACTGGGAGGTAGTGGAGTGTAGGGACTGGGAGGATGGGGGGTAGGGGAGTGTTGGGACTGGGAGGATGGGAGGTAGGGGAGGGTTGGGACTGGGAGGATGGGAGGTAGGGGAGGGTAGTGACTGGGGGGATGGGAGGTAGGGGAGGGTAGGGACTGAGAGGATGGGAGGTAGGGGAGGGTAGGGACTGGGAGGATGGGAGGTAGGGGAGGGTATGGACTGGGAGGATGGGAGGTAGGGGAGGGGAGGGACTGGGAGGATGGGAGGTAGGGGAAGGGAGGGACTGGGAGGGTGGGAGATAGGGGAGGTTTGGGACTGGGGGGTGGGAGGTAGGGGAGGGTAGGGACTGGGAGGATGGAAGGTAGGGGATGGTAGGGACTGGGAGGATAGGAGGTAGGGGAGGGTAGGGACTGGGAGGGAGGTTAGGGTAGGGACTAGGAGGATGGGCGGTAGGGGAGGGTTGGGACTGGGAGGTAGGGAAGGTTAGGGACTCGGAGGATGGGAGGTAGGGGAGGGCTGGGACTGGGAGGATGGGAGGTAGGGGAGGGCTGGGACTGGGAGGATGGGAGGTAGGGGAGGGAAGGGACTGGGAGGATGGGAGGTAGGGGAGGGTAGGGACTGGGAGGTAGGAGAGGGTAGGGACTGGGAGGATGGGAGATAGGGGAGGGAAGGGACTGGGAGGATGGGAGGTAGGGGAGGGTTGGGACTGGGAGGATGGGAGATAGGGGAGGGAAGGGACTGGGAGGGTGGGAGGTAGGGGAGGGTTGGGACTGGGAGGATGGGAGGTAGGGGAGGGGAGGGACTGGGAGGGTGGCTTCTATCCGGATCAGGCGACAGGCGCACATTTTTTGCCGGATCAGGTCATCCTGTAGTAGAACGCTGGGTTCATTCACCTCAGAATTCTTCTCCATCAGGATGGAAAAAGAGTGAAATCTTCTGCCTTCCCTTCTGTCACGGAACACTGCAGGAGGGGGGCGGGAGTGGTGGTGGTGGTGGTGGGAGGGAGGGAGGGGGTGGAGGAGGAGGGGCGGGAGAGTGGAGGAGCGCGGAGGTAACTGCAACAGCCTGACTGGAAAAATGTGTTCGGTTATTTTTAATTCATGGCCTACCACCTGGCTAATGGTGTTTTTGGATCCGCCAGGCTAGCCTCCTCTCTCCTGCACGAGCAGCACTGAAACAGAACTTGTTTCAGAAAATAATCAGTATTCATGATGCACCGAATGCGATTCAAATTATTAATGCCTGCTGTCCCGTCTGCATTGCATTACGAGTGGTTGATCATCATATAGGAATATTAAAATGTAAAGATGTCAGGGAACATTAGAATGCATTGGTGGGAAGCCAAACATGTAAATTATTGGGGGGAGTAGCTGAAATCAAGGATTTTTCAGGATTATTTTCATAAGGTTCTACCTAGTGTCAGAGTTTGAAACAAACACTCAGTGTCTTCTGTGTGGGAAAGTTTCAAGTTTTAATGTCACATGGCACAAGTACAATGAACGGCCTAACTCACCTTGGTTTAGTGGAGTATCAGCTCACATGGAACTAACTGTACTAATTACACATTTGGAGTAGTACTGGTGTATTCTGTTCATATATATATATGAACAGAATACATATATATAAATATATAATACATATACATATACATATATATATACAGTGGGGCAAAAAAGTATTTAGTCAGCCACCAATTGTGCAAGTTCTCCCACTTAAAAAGATGAGAGAGGCCTGTAATTTTCATCATAGGTACACTTCAACTATGACAGACAAAATATAATGTAATGATCGTTTTTCATTCCTTGGAGCATTTGTATGTTTAATATTGTCCAATATTACATATTTTTTTCAAGCTATCAGTATTTCCCCCCCCTCAAAACAAGCAGTTTTGGTTCATTTCATTTGGCATTTGACCTAAACCTGATTATGTCTAGAATGGAAAATCAATCAACGATGCAGGGAAATGTGACATTGTCGTGAACTTTTACAGTAACAAACAAACAGGCTTTATATGTTATCAACAACCTAATTGATTGGTCCATGCAGTGACCCTTCAATCTAAAAGCTCAGTAGTAGATTGTAAACAGTTTGTTACCAGGTGAAGATACAGCATGCAGCCATAAAGGTCATGACCATACATTATACGATTACATTCAATATCGAGAAGTATTTTGTAATGCTTCACAAACCCGAATGACCATCAACTGATCAGACCAAAGATTGTACATCGCAAATAGTAAAGTCAGCAAAAACAGCAAAAAAAGAGAGTTAACCTGAAACAATTAGTCATCAAATCAGATAAAAATTGTATTGCTCACATTCACATATTTAACAGATGTTATTGCGGGTGTAGTGAAATGCTTGTGTTCCTAGCTCCATCAGCGCAGTAGTATCTAACAGTGCAGTAGTATCTAACAGTGCAGTAGTATCTAACAGTGCAGTAGTATGTAACAGCACAGTAGTATCTAACAGCGCAGTAGTATCTAACAGTGCAGTAGTATGTAACAGCACAGTAGTATCTAACAGTGCAGTAGTATCTAACAGCACAGTAGTATCTAACAGTGCAGTAGTATGTAACAGTGCAGTAGTATCTAACAGCACAGTAGTATCTAACAGTGCAGTAGTATCTAACAGCGCAGTAGTATCTAACAGTGCAGTAGTATCTAACAGTGCAGTAGTATGTAACAGTGCAGTAGTATCTAACAGCACAGTAGTATCTAACAGTGCAGTAGTATCTAACAGCACAGTAGTATCTAACAGCGCAGTAGTATCTAACAGTGCAGTAGTATCTAACAGTGCAGTAGTATCTAACAGTGCAGTAGTATGTAACAGTGCAGTAGTATCTAACAGCACAGTAGTATCTAACAGTGCAGTAGTATCTAACAGCACAGTAGTATCTAACAGCGCAGTAGTATCTAACAGCACAGTAGTATCTAACAGTGCAGTAGTATGTAACAGTGCAGTAGTATCTAACAGCACAGTAGTATGTAACAGTGCAGTAGTATCTAACAGCACAGTAGTATCTAACAGTGCAGTAGTATCTAACAGTGCAGTAGTATCTAACAGCACAGTAGTATCTAACAGCACAGTAGTATCTAACAGTGCAGTAGTATCTAACAGTGCAGTAGTATCTAACAGTGCAGTAGTATGTAACAGCACAGTAGTATCTAACAGCACAGTAGTATCTAACAGCGCAGTAGTATCTAACAGCACAGTAGTATCTAACAGTGCAGTAGTATCTAACAGTGCAGTAGTATCTAACAGTGCAGTAGTATCTAAAAAAAAAAATGTTTTAACAGAATGTGAATAAAAAGTGAGGGTCCATACTCATCCCTCTATTTTTCTACACAAAATACCTACAGTAGGTAATCCCTAGGTAAGAAACTGACCAATCAGAACAAGGAAGCTGGAAGGCTGTCCAATTACTTTGCAGCATAGCTGTTGCTTGTTGTTGAATGTTGCACGTTTGGGGATATGGCCTCGATACGACCAGGCCTGCTGATAGTTTCCTTGTAGTATCACTTTGATGCTGAATGGTGTGATCCTTTCTGATTGCGATCCCGTCTGATATTGATCCTGTCTGATTGTGATCCTGTCTGATATTGATCCTGTCTTATATTGATCCTGTCTGATATTGATCCTGTCTGATATTGATCCTGTCTTATATCGATCCTGTCTGATATTGCTCCTGTCTGATATTTATCCTGTCTGATATTGATCCCGTCTAATTGTGATCCTGTCTGATATTGCTCCTGTCTGATACTGATCCTGTCTGATATTGATCCTGTCTGATATTGATCCTGTCTTATTTCGATCCTGTCTGATATTGCTCCTGTCTGATATTGATCCTGTCTGATATTGATCCTGTCTTACTTCGATCCTGTCTGATATTGCTCCTGTCTGATATTGATCCTGTCTGATATTGATCCTGTCTGATATTGATCCTGTCTGATATTGATCCTGTCTGATTGTGATCCTGTCTTTGCGTCCTGCCTGTTAGAACAAAAGAGTTGACTTTATCTGGGATGCTTCTAATTTAAATACATCGCATCACATCACAGCATCAGATGGCTAGTGTGTGTGTGTGTGTGTGTGTGTGTGTGTGTGTGTGTGTGTGTGTGTGTGTGTGTGTGTTGCTGTTGAACATAGCTCTGTTCAAACTGCTGAGAGGAGATCAGAGATGCTGAGAGGAGATCAGAGATGCTGAGAGGAGATCAGAGATGCTGAGAGGAGATCAGAGATGCTGAGAGGAGATCAGAGATGCTGAGAGGAGATCAGACATGCTGAGAGGAGATCAGAGATGCTGAGAGGAGATCAGACATGCTGAGAGGAGATCAGAGATGCTGAGAGGAGATCAGAGATGCTGAGAGGAGATCAGACATGCTGAGAGGAGATCAGAGATGCTGAGAAGAGATCAGAGATGCTGAGAGGAGATCAGAGATGCTGAGAGGAGATCAGAGATGCTGAGAAGAGATCAGAGATGCTGAGAGGAGATCAGAGATGCTGAGAGGAGATCAGAGATGCTGAGAAGAGATCAGAGATGCTGAGAGGAGATCAGAGATGCTGAGAGGAGATCAGAGATGCTGAGAGGAGATCAGAGATGCTGAGAGGAGATCAGAGATGCTGAGAGGAGATCAGAGATGCTGAGAGGAGATCAGACATGCTGAGAGGAGATCAGAGATGCTGAGAGGAGATCAGAGATGCTGAGAGGAGATCAGACATGCTGAGAGGAGATCAGAGATGCTGAGAGGAGATCAGAGATGCTGAGAGGAGATCAGAGATGCTGAGAGGAGATCAGAGATGCTGAGAGGAGATCAGAGATGCTGAGAGGAGATCAGAGATGCTGAGAAGAGATCAGAGATGCTGAGAGGAGATCAGAGATGCTGAGAGGAGATCAGAGATGCTGAGAGGAGATCAGAGATGCTGAGAGGAGATCAGAGATGCTGAGGGGAGATCAGAGATGCTGAGAGGAGATCAGAGATGCTGAGAGGAGATCAGAGATGCTGAGAGGAGATCAGAGATGCTGAGGGAACGGCAGGGAAAATGTAAAAGATTTAGACTTTGATAAAACGCAGACGCACACACATGAAAAGAGCAAAACACGCACACAGGCCGAGCTCAAACGCAGATGTGAAAGCAGAAACGAACGTACGCACACACAATGTGTTGATAATTATTTTCAGATGAATAGGCAGACATTTATATACTTTAATATATGTTATCTTGATCAAGGCTGAGAAAAGACTGTAAAATCTGAAAACCGTAAGATATAATTATCTGTTCAAGCAATTAAAAAGCAATCTGTTCATAATCAGAAGAGATCAGTAGACCGCCAGCCCAAGATAGCAGCAAACTGTATCCCCGAAACTCGTGTCCTTATCCTCGGGAATGTCGAGGCCTAGAAAATACCCAGTGAATGTATCCCAAAGTAGCAGACATTTAGTTCATTTGTTTTTCACTGTGCAATTACCATTTTTTGCCAGGTAATTTGCTTAGTAAATACCTGGTCATTTCTGTACCGTCAAATATAAAGTGAAACCAAATCCCCATTATACTCTCTATACTCTGTTTGCTATAAGTGTGTAGACACCAGCGTGTATTATACAGGCTGTCCTCCCATTCACAGCAACAGACCAGAACACAAGTAACAAAGTCGTTTTTAACAAGCACTTATCTGTTGAAGGGAATAAAAGCTGTTTTAGAGCGTAAAGCATTCTTCCATCACCTGCACATATTCCTTTTGATGAGCCGAACGGGGTGTGTTTGTGTGTTTGTGTGTGTGTGTGTGTGTGTGTGTGTGTGTGTGTTTGTGTGTGTGTGTGTCTGCACATGGCTGTTCTGTTTATGCTAAGACTCAAACCAAACCTTAGCAGCTTTCAACTTTCTCAGTGAAACGGACGATAACTTTGTTGCGATATTAGAATAAAGCAACACACTTGATATGGGTATTTACCGGTGAAGCCCTTCTGTGTGGAATACAGTAAGAGGATTATGTGGAGTTTAGGTTGTTAAGGTTTAAGCTTGAATTGTTGTTTTTCCATTTTTGTTAAAACACAAGTTTATTGTCTGACACGCTATGACCTCAAAGCAAGCCACGGGAAGAGAACAGATCAGTGGAACATACAAATCAAATCAAAATCTAATTTTATTTGTCACATACACAGGGTTAGCAGATGTTAATGCGAGTGTAGCGAAATGCTTGTGCTTCTAGTTCCGACCGTGCAGTAATATCTAACAAGCAATCTAACAATTCCACAACAACTACCTAATACACACAAATCTAACAAGTAATCTAACAATTCCACAACAACTACCTAACACACACAAATCTAAAGGGGTGAAAGAGAATATGTACATGTAAGTACATGGCCTTGAGATAGAAGCTGTTTTTCAGTCTCTCGGTCCCTGCTTTGATGCAACTGTACTGACCTCGCCTTCTGGATGATAGCGGGGTGAACAGGCTGTGGCTCGGGTGGTTGATGTCCTTGATGATCTTTTTGGCCTTCCTGTGACATCGGGTGCTGTAGGTGCCATGAAGGGCAGGTAGTTTGCCCCCGATGATGTGTTGTGCAGACCGCACCACCCTCTGGAAAGCCCTGTGGTTGAGGGTGGTGCTGTTGCCGTACCAGGCTGTGATACAGCCCCACAGCTCTCGATTGTGCATCTGTAAAAGTTTGTCAGGGTTTTGGGTGACAAGCCAAATTGGTTCAGCCTCCTGAGGTTAAAGAGGTGCTGTTGCACCTTCTTCACAACGCTGTCTGTGTGGGTGTTCTTCACCACGCTGTCTGTGTGGGTGTTCTTCACCACGCTGTCTGTGTGGGTGGACCATTTCAGTTTGTCTGTGATGTGTACGCCCAGGAACTTAAAACTTTCCACCTACTCCACTGCTGTCCTGTTGATGTGGATAGGGGGCTGCTCCCTCTGCTGTTTCCTGAAGTCCACAATCATCTCCTTAGTTTTGTTGACGTTGAGTGAGAGGTTATTTTCCCGACACCACACTCCGAGGGCCCTCACCTCCTCCCTGTAGGCTCTCTCTCTCTACTGTTGTGTCGTCTGCAAACTTGAGGATTGAGTTGGAGGCATGCATGTCCACGCAGTCATGGGTGAATAGTGAGTGCAGGAGGGGGCTGAGAACGCACCCTTGTGGGGCCCCAGTGTTGAGGGTCAGTGAAGTGGAAATATTGTTTCCTACCTTTTTCACCTGGGGTGCGGCTCGTCAGAAAGTCCAGGACCCAATTGGACAGGGAGGGGTTGAGACACAGGGCCTCCAGCTAGATGATGAGCTTGGAGGGTACTATGGTGTTGAAGGCTGAGCTGTAGTCAGTGAAAAGCATTCTTACATAGGTATTCCTTTCGTCCAGATGGGGCAGGGCAGTGTGCAGTGTGATGGCGATTGCGTCGTCTGTGGACCTGTTGGGGCGGTATGCAAACTGAAGTGGGTCTAGGGTGGCCAGTAAGGTGGAGGTGATATGATCCTTGACTAGTCTCTCAAAGGGTTCACAAGGGTGATACAGGGTCACAATAGTGAATCAGGGTTCACAAGGGAAATATAGGGTTGCCAAGGGTGATACAGGGTTCACAAGGGCAGTACTGGGTTCATACGGGTGATACAGGGTTCAAAAGGATGATACAGGGTTCACAAGGATGATACTGGGTTCATACGGGTGATACAGGGTTCATACGGGTGATACAGGGTTCACAAGGATGATACAAGGTTCACAAGGATGATACTGGGTTCATACGGGTGATACAGGTTTCACAAGGGTGATACAGGGTTCACAAGGGCGGTACTGGGTTCATACGGGTGATACAGGTTTCACAAGGGCAGTACTGGGTTCATACGGGTGATACAGGGTTCACAAGGGTGATACAGGGTTCACAAGGGCGGTACTGGGTTCATACGGGTGATATTGTTGTGTTCCCAAATAACATGCAGATGTTGGTGTTCCTTATTATATTCCACTGGAGAGATGTACTGTGCTGCATTGTGAACCTGTACATGAACAGGCCCACATGTCTATGAGAGAGAGAGAGAGAGAGAGGGAGAGAGAGAGAGAGAGAGAGAGAGAGAGAGAGAGAGAGAGAGAGAGAGAGAGAGAGAGAGAGAGAGAGAGAACAGAGGGAAGAGAGAGAGAACAGAGGGAAGAGAGAGAGAACAGAGGGAAGAGAGACAGAACAGAGGGAAGAGGAGGAGGAGAGAGAAAGGAGGAGGGGGGGGAGTGGATGGATGGATGGCAGATTTTTTACCTGAAGGCGAATGCAGGCAGGCAGGCAGGCAGAGGAACCGGTGGGTTCTGTTGTAGCTGGGGAACAGAAGAACAGAACAGACGTTACCTACCCGAGTTCCAGGAAGGCCCTGTCTCTCCTCTCCTCCCACCCACCTTCTCCCCATTTCCTCCTCCCCTCCCTTCCCCTCCCCTCCCTGATCCATTATTCAACAACAAGCACAATTAGCCCCTGTCGAAGCTATTTTTACGCGCTCCGTTAAGATAGATTCAGTGTAGAAGGAAGGAATGCAGCAACTGACTTTCTCCCGTTGCACTGATTTATTTATCTGTCTGCTTAATGCCTTGATACAATGGTATCCATGTAGCTTTTACCCCTTCACTTATTCATCAAGGCCTTTTAAGTGTAAGAGAGTTTGTTTAGGGATGTTTAGTAGGGAGAGCGTTACAGCTGGGATCATCATCCACAGGGATGGTTAATCTATCATGATGAGGATAAACTCCATGAGTTTCACAATGGTTTTTCTGCTTAATCGTTTACAATGGCTGTCCTGCCTGGTTTCCCCACAGTTTTCTAATGTTATTCCAAGGTATTCCAGAATCCATTGCATGGACAGAACCTGATTATAAGCTAGCAGCCAGTGTAGGAAGAAAAGGAACTAACACTCACACTTGTCTTTTCCTACTAGCACAGAGTTTGCTGATAGCATCTTAATTGAGGAACAATGTAGTGACTATGACTGAGATATGTGGTTGTCCCACCTAGCTATCGGAAGATGAATGTACTGACTATGACTGAGATGTGTGGATGTCCCACCTAGCTATCGGAAGATGAATGTACTGACTATGACTGAGATGTGTGGATGTCCCACCTAGCTATCTGAAGATGAATGTACTGACTATGACTGAGATGTGTGGATGTCCCACCTAGCTATCTTCAGATGAATGTACTGACTCTGACTGAGATGTGTGGTTGTCCCACCTAGCTATCTTCAGATGAATGTAGTGACTCTGACTGAGATGTGTGGTTGTCCCCACCTAGCTATCTGAAGATGAATGCACTGTAAGTCATTCTGGATAAGAGTGTCTTCTGAATGACTAAAATGAAAAATGTAATGTAAAATAATGTCCACTTCTGCTCCTGTGAACCTGAGATTTGAACCCACATTCAGCACAGCAGCCCGGGTTGGGTTGTCTCAGTCCTCTTCCTCTCTACCCTTTTCTAAGGCTCTCTCTCTTTTTTTTTTTTTTTTTTACAAGATTCCGGAATGTTCCGCCGACTGAACGGAGCGCTGTTTCTGACGTTGGCAGCATATATTCCTCTGATTCACCACATGTATTCAGCTCATTAATACGCTGAACGATCCTGGAAAGGTCATAGTTGAAGAAATCCCTAGCCAAAAATATATATTCCCACTCTATAGAAAGCCTGACGAGGAATTCCACGTGTCCCAAATGGCTTCCTATTCTCAATGGGGTCCTGGTCTAAAATAGTGCACTATAATAGGGAATAGGGAGTGATTGGGGACAAAGTCCTCCTCATTATATTGTATATGACTGTAAGGAGGATAAACATATTTTGACCATTTCACAGACAGACCAAAGAACACAAATTGCCCGGTCCGATATCACATTTCAGAGCTTTATGTGGGAAATGGCTATGAAATGGCTAAGAGTTTTAAGGGTATGATGTCATTTATTGGCCAATCTGCCCACCAGCCATCGAAGAGGACAGGGACGTATGTGTGTCTGCACACTACTGCCAGATACAGTAACTCTGGACCTCTGCCTCCGATTCTCTGACAGTTTCCACAAAATCAATTCTTTCCTTTGAAAAACTTTGCTGGCCTCATCTGGACCCCCGGGGCAATTTAGTACCCCTCTCTCTTTAAACTAGGGTAGAAGATTGTGTTTGTTCTTGTCCCACACTTCTGTTTTTATCAAAGCATCGGTTTATCTTCATTAAACGTTAATTTGATGAAATAGGAAAGTCAAGGGCTCCTTGCTATCTAAGATCTAGCTTTGATATCCTGAATGTCTGGCAGCAAAATAGATTTCCTTGATATATACGGGAAAGTTGCTTGGAGATTTCCTGCTCCGAGAGTGATTTGTTTCAATTAAATGGTATAAGCAAAGCACGCAAGTGTAGTTCTTCAATAAGGAACTTAGTCGTAGAGAACAGGCTCGGGGTGAATTTAATTAGGCTTAAAACGCATTAGTTTCAATCCATCAAGTACCAATCCAATACTATTCCAATATGAAAGAGTGATTCCTGTATATGGCCATACCTGTTCACTGGCAATTTAATCTCAGGTGATTAAAGCCCAATCTCTTTTCCCTTCTAGGTTCGACTCATCAGATGAAAAGATATGGACCTGTCTTAGTATTACAGTGATCTTTAAAGTGATCTTGGAGAGGACATGCCTGATAAGCATTGGAACTAACTACGCACCATGATTGGCAGTCATTAGCGTTACTGAGGCAGACCCCATACCAGGTGTCTGTAGAGGCAGCCAGGCCTGGCAGGTAATTTGGACTCCTTAATAGACTGCTTGGTGGGTTCATTTGGCCTCTCCTCAACTCTCACGTTGATCTCTTCCCCCTCTCTCTTTGCTCTCATGCCCCCACCTCCGCTCTCATCCTGCAACTCCCACCCTCCACCTCAACCACCCACCACCCACCACCCTCTATCTCCAGGCCCTGCCCCAGCCCCAGCCCCAGGTCTGTAAATTGGGGTGGGGGGGGGGGGGGGGGGGGGGGGGTAGTAAGGTCTGTCCACTGGGGGAGGAAAGAGGGGTGGTGGGGTGGTGAGGTGGTGAGGGGGTGAGGTCTGTCCACTGGGGGGAGGAGAGAGGGGTGGTGAGGTCTGTCCACTGGGCGGAGGAGAGAGGGGTGAAGGGGTGGTGAGGTGGTGAGGTCTGTCCACTGGGGGGAGGAGAGAGGGGTGAAGGGGTGGTGAGGTGGTGAGGTCTGTCCACTGGGGGGAGGAGAGAGGGGTGAAGGGGTGGTGAGGTGGTGAGGGGGTGAGGTGGTGAGGTCTGTCCACTGGGGCAGAAGAGGGGGGGGGGGGGGGGGGCTGCAGAAGGTTAAACAGGCTGCTCACATCATCTGCCAGGGCCTGTACTAAGACAGTGATGGGAGTAAAGATATATTATACATGGGCGTATCATGGCTCTGGTCTGGTTTGGTCTGCTCTAATCTGGTCTGCTCTGCTCTGCTCTGGTCTATTCTGCTCTTCTCTGGTCTGGTCTGGTCTGGACTGCTCTCTCAACCGTCTTTAATCCTGTTAATGAGCTTTCAGCTGTCAAGTAATGACAGAGGTGTTTTAGACAGTGGGTCAGTGTGGGTACTGGCCATCAAGTAATGAGGGAGAAGTATTAGACAGTGGGTCAGTAATGAGGGAGGTGTTTTAGACAGTGGGTCAGTAATGAGGGAGGTGTATTAGACAGTGGGTCAGTAATGAGGGAGATGTTTTAGATTGTGGGTCAGTGTGGGTAAGTAATGAGGGAGTTGTTTTAGACAGTGGGTCAGTGTGGGTAAGTAATGAGAGAGGTGTTTTAGACAGTGGGTCAGTGTGGGTAAGTAATGAGAGAGGTGTTTTAGATTGTGGGTCAGTGTGGGTAAGTAATGAGGGAGGTGTTTTAGACAGTGGGTCAGTAATGAGGGAGGCGTTTTAGACAGTGGGTCAGTAAGAAGGAGGTGTATTAGACAATGGGTCAGTAATGAGGGAGATGTTTTAGACAGTGGTTCAGTGTGGGTAAGTAATGAGGGAGTTGTTTTAGACAGTGGGTCAGTGTGGGTAAGTAATGAGAGAGGTGTTTTAGACAGTGGGTCAGTGTGGGTAAGTAATGAGAGAGGTGTTTTAGATTGTGGGTCAGTGTGGGTAAGTAATGAGAGAGGTGTTTTAGATTGTGGGTCAGTGTGGGTAAGTAATGAGGGAGGTGTATTAGACAGTGGGTCAGTGTGGGTAAGTAATGAGAGAGGGGTTTTAGATAGTGGGTCAGTGTGGGTGCACCATGTAGTGTGGATTTGATAGAAACAACAGGGCCTACATATTCTCCTAAGTGTGTGTGGAGTTGTCTCGTAGAGTCGTCTTTGGCCCCTGAGTGTGTGTGGAGTTGTCTCGTAGAGTCGTCTTTGGCCCCTGAGTGTGTGTGGAGTTGTCTCGTAGAGTCGTCTTTGGCCCCTGAGTGTGTGTGGAGTTGTCTCGTAGAGTCGCCTTTGGCCCCTGAGTGTGTGTGGAGTTGTCTCGTAGAGTCGTCTTTGGCCCCTGAGTGTGTGTGGAGTTGTCTCGTAGAGTCGTCTTTGGCCCCTGAGTGTGTGTGGAGTTGTCTCGTAGAGTCGTCTTTGGCCCCTGAGTGTGTGTGGAGTTGTCTCGTAGAGTCGTCTTTGGCCCCTGAGTGTGTGTGGAGTTGTCTCGTAGAGTCGTCTTTGGCCCCTGAGTGTGTGTGGAGTTGTCTCGTAGAGTCGTCTTTGGCCCCTGAGTGGGCATTCTAGGCTTCATCCGACATTGAATAATATGTGTGTGTGAAACGGCCTCAGCTCTCTCTCTCCCTGTTTGACACTGCCTCAGCTCTCTCTGTCTCTGTGTGAAACGGCCTCAGCTCTCTCTCTGTGTGAAACGGCCTCAGCTCTCTCTCTGTGTGAAACGGCCTCAGCTCTCTCTCCCTGTGTGAAACGGCCTCAGCTCTCTCTCCCTGTGTGAAACGGCCTCAACTCTCTCTCTCCCTGTGTGACACTGCCTCAGCTCTCTCTCTCTCTCTGTGTGAAACGGCCTCAGCTCTCTCTCCCTGTGTGAAACGGCCTCAGCTCTCTCTCTCCTTGTGTGAAACGGCCTCAGCTCTCTCTCTCTCCCTGTGTGACACTGCCTCAGCTCTCTCTCTCCCTGTGTGAAACTGCCTCAGCTCTCTCCCTGTGTGACAATGCTTCAGCTCCCTCTCTCCCTGTGTGAAACGGCCTCAGCTCTCTCTCCCTGTGTGAAACGGCCTCAGCTCTCTCTCCCTGTGTGAAACGGCCTCAGCTCTCTCTCTCTCTGTGTGACACTGCCTCAGCTCT
>NC_092169.1:53105730-53123230 GCF_045791955.1 Oncorhynchus clarkii lewisi
CAGCTGTTTATCGTTGTCCCTGATTGAGAACCATATTACAACGGTCTTAATTGGACTACCCTAAATAAATAAAAGCAACAATAAAAAAGATATATACAGTGGCTTGCAAAAGTATTCACCCCACCTCCTATTTTGTTGCATTACAACCTGGAATTAAAATATATTTCTGGGGGGGTTTGTATCAATTGATTTACACAACATGCCTACTACTTTGAAGATGCAAAATATTTTTAATTGTGAAACAAACAAGAAATAAGATAGAAAAAATGGAAAACTTGAGTGTGCATAACTATTCACCCCCCCAAAATCAATACTTTGTAGAGACACTTTTTGCAGCAATTACAGCTGCAAGTCTCTTGGGGTTTGTCTCTATAAGCTTGGCACATCTAGCCACTAGGATTTTTGCCCATTCTTCAAAGCAAAACTGCTCCAGCTCCTTCAAGTCGGATGGGTTCCGCTGGTGTACAGCAATCTTTAATTCATACCACAGATTCTCAATTGGATTGAGGTCTGGGCTTTGACTGGGCCATTCAAAGACGTTTAAATGTTTCCCCTTAAACCACTCAAGTGTTGCTTTAGCAGTATGTTTAGGGTCATTGTCCTGCTGGAAGGTGAACCTCCATCCCAGTCTCAAATCTCTGGAAGACAGAAACAGGTTTCCCTCAAGAAATTCCCTGTATTTAGCGCCATCCATCATTCCTTAAATTTTGACCAATTTCCCAGTCCCTGCCGCTGAAAAACATCCCCACCGCATGATGCTGCCACCACCATGCTTCACTGTGGGGATGGTGTTCTCGAGATGATGAGAGGTGTTGGGTTTGCGCCAGACATAGCATTTTCCTTGATGGCCAAAAAGCTCCATTTGACCAGAGTACCTTCTTCCATCTGTTCGGGGAGTCTCCCACTTGCCTTTTGGGGAACACCAAAAGGCCTTTCAGAACAAGTGTATATATACTGAGATCATGTGACAGATCATGTGACACTTAAATTGTGCACAGGTGGACTTTATTTAAGTAATTATGTGACTTCTGAAGGTAATTGGTTGCACCAGATCGTATTTAGGGGCTTCATAGCAAAAGGGGTGAATACATATGCAAGCACCAGTTTTCCGTTTTTAATTTTTTTGAATATACTTTTTTTAAACAAGTACTTTTTTTCATTTCACTTCACCAATTTGGACTATTGTGTGTCCATTACATGAAATAAAAATAAAAATCAATTTAAATTACAGGTTGTAATGCAACAAAATAGGAAAAACGCCAAGGGGGATGAATACTTTTGCAAGGAACTGTATATATAAACTAGCATTTAGTAATGTAGATATTCGATATTCCCTCCTCCCCTGTAAACATGAGATCCACGGATCCTCAAAACGTCCCATATTTTCATATCAGACTTTAGAGAATTGTTTGTTTATGTTGTTTTTTTTTTCAACCATTTAATTAGTAAGAACATACCATTCGCAATGTCATGTTTGGAGGCAGACTCAGCAGGCTGTTTCATTATTGTTGTAGGAAGACTATAAAATAAAGTTGTTATCTTAGCTTAAATTTATGCACCGCATTGAGATAGCAGTTGATTCATCACCAATGTGTTTTCTCTATCTCTGATACTAGATGGTGATATGAAATGTGTCACCCAATCTGGATCGTAGCTCTCCTCGGCTTCATCAAAGACACTATTCACAATTCAGCTATTTCTTAAGACATAATACAGGTAATGAGTGGAGGACAGAGGAGCCTCTTAAAGAAGAAGTTACAGGTCTGTGAGAGACAGAAATCTTGCTTGTTTGCAGGTGACCAAATACTTATTTTCCACCATATTTTGCAAATAAATTCATAAAAAATCCTACAATGTGATTTTCTGGATTTTTTTTCTCATTTTATCTGTCATAGTTGAAGTGTACCTATGATGAAAAGTACAGGCCTCTCTCATCTTTTTAAGTGGGAGAACTTGCACAATTGGTGGCTGACTAAATACTTTTTTGCCCCACTGAATCTTATACCAAATACACAGCCCAATTATTGCCCTTGGCGGCTTAACTCACTAGTGCTATCAGAAGAAACCATTGTTAATCTTAACTCACTACTGCTATCAGAAGAAACCTTTGTTGCTTTTATATAATCTCAGATTTAACTATTTCTCGATCTTAATCAAACCCCTGGAATGTCTCTTTACAGCAGTATGAGAATCAATGAAGGCTTATCTAAGGGCCAAATTATTTCTTACTGCTCAATGTTAAGGAAGTGCAATATTCATCACCTAGTGGAACTGACAAATAACATCTGGGAGTTGTCATATTCACACTCTTCACCCGCAGATTTACTAAAACAACGATTGACACTTCAGACAGAGTTTGGTCTTCTTTCAACTCAACAAGCTGAAAATCAAATTAGTAAAAACTCAACATGAAATTATGAACATGGAGAGAAATCAGGTAAAATGGGAGCACGCTTGCTGCGTCAGAGAACCTCAAATCAAACCGTACCTGAGATAACTGGGTAACACATGTATTGATAATTTAGAGATCAATTCATGATTTCATAACTTTTACTCGCAGGTATGCCGTGTGGTAAATCCCCTGGACCTGATGGATTTTCCGAGCAAATTCTTTAAAAGAATTCTCAGACCAACTGTCTCTTCTCTTTGCTTTTCGTATTTGAGGAATCGTTTTCTTCAAACTCTTTACCCTCAACAACGAGACAGGCATGTATTTCACTTATTCTGAGAAAGAAAAACAAACTCTTGAGTGTGGTTCATGTAGGCCAATTTCTTTACTCAATTGCGAAGTAAAGATACTTTCTTAGATGCTTGCCTACCGTTTTGAGTCAGTCCTTCCCTCCATTATCTCTACAGGTCAAACTGGTTTCATAAAAAAAAAATCATCATTCTTTTTTCAACATCAGACATCTTTATAATCTACTTTATAATCCCTCTTCATCTGACATTCCAGAGATATTGTTATCACTTGATGCTGAGAAGGCGTTCGATCGGGTGGAGTGGGATTATCTTTAATATACTCTCAGACTAATTTAATGTCCTGGATCAAAGTCCTTTACTCCTCCCCTATGGCTGCAGTGTGCACAAATAATAACCTTTCATCCTATCTCCCGTTTCAACGTGGGTCAAGACAGGGGTGTCCTCTTTTCCCTCAGCTGTTTGCCATCCCAATTGAGCCTTTAGCCATAACATAATAACACCACTATCAAAGGTATTCGAGGTCTCACTCTATGCGGATGACCTGTTATTATATGTCTGACCCTTTAACTGGTCTTCCAGAGATCCAGGTTGTACTAAAGACATTTGGTAAAATATAAGTTGAATCTACAAAAAAGTCTGTTGATACCTATTAATCTTGCAGTGAAAACTTATTTTAGTCATATGCCCTTCAGAGTGAGTACACAGAAATTAAAATACTTGGGAATTTGGGTTAGACACAATTTCAAAAGATCTCTATGAAGCAAATTTCCCTCCACTGACACTCCACCTGAAACAGGATCTTGAACGCTGGGATTTACTTTCTCTTTCTTTGGGTGGAAGAAATAACAATAAATAATTTAAAATGAATGTATTACTTACGTTTTTATACTTGCTTCAATTTATTCCTATCTTTTTGTCAAAATATATATTTTTTTATCTCCATAGAGGAATTGATATCTGCTTTAATCTGGAACAAGAAAAGCCCTTGGATATGTAAAAGCGTATTGCAAAGATCTCACAGTGTCACGATCTTGGAAATGAGCAGACCAAGGCGAAGCGTGAGTATATTTGTATTAAGTGAAACTAACAAAACAAAATAACAAAACTTTGAAAGACCGTGAGGACGTAGTGCCCAAACACACTAACAAACAATATCCCACAAAACAAAGGTGGGGAAATAGCTACCTAAATATGATCCCCAATCAGAGGCAACGAAAAACAGCTGCCTCTAAATGGGAACCATATTAGCACCAACATAGAAATAGATATACTAGATCATCCCCTAATCCCCTAGGCTCTCTATGGTCAGGGCGTGACACACGGCCAGGGTGATCTAGGACTTCCGAACTTTCAATATTATTACTGGGCAGCTAATATAAGAATCATTTTATTTTGGATGACAGAAACCCCTGATTTTACAGGCCCGAAAATGGTTGACCTTGGAGATTTCATCCTATGGCCCCATCTCCTTAGCTGCCTTACTCTGCTCAAAACTTGAGTTAGCTGAGCCTGATTCCAAATACACTAAAAAGCCTATTGTGAAACATTCTGGTAAAATCTGGAAACAGTTCAGGCGATTGTTTTGGTCTCAGTAAATTATCGTTCTCTATCATCCTCTATCATCCTTATTAAATAACCACACATTCTCACTATCACTATTAGACAGGTCGTTTCATATTTGGTCTGGACAAGGGATCTCCTCACTGAACGACTTGTACACGGCCTATTCACCCCGCTATCATCCAGAAGACGAGGTCAGTACAAGTGCATCAATGCAGGGACCGAGAGACTGAAAAACAGCTTCTATCTCAAGGCCATCAGACTGTTAAATAGCCATCACTAGCTGGCTCCCACCCGGCTACTCAACCCTGTACCTTAGAGGCTGCTGCCCTATGAACACAGACATGGAATTACTGGCCAATTTAATAATGTTGACATACTGCTTTACCCATCTCATATCTATATACTGTATTCTATTCTACTACATTGCTTATCATACTGTAGGTCCCTGGTCAGGAATGGTCTACTTTACTACATGGGGCTAGTTGGTTATCATACTGTAGGTCCCTGGTCAGGGATGGTCTACTTTAATACATGGGGGCTGGTTGGTTATCATACTGTAGGTCCCTGGTCAGGAATGGTCTACTTTACTACATGGGGCTGGTTGCTTATCATACTGTAGGTCCCTGGTCAGGGATGGTCTACTTTACTACATGGGGCCAGTTGGTTATCATACTGTAGGTCCCTGGTCAGGAATGGCCTACTTTACTGCATGGGGCTGGTTGGTTATCATACTGTAGGTCCCTGGTCAGGAATGGTCTACTTTACTACATGGGGCTGGTTGGTTATCATACTGTAGGTCCCTGGTCAGGAATGGTCTACTTTACTACATGGGGCCGGTTGGTTATCATACTGTAGGTCCCTGGTCAGGAATGGTCTACTTTACTACATGGGGCCAGTTGGTTATCATACTGTAGGTCCCTGATCAGGAATGGTCTACTTTACTGCATGGGGCTGGTTGGTTATCATACTGTAGGTCCCTGGTTAGGAATGGTCTACTTTAATACATGGGGGCTGGTTGGTTATCATACTGTAGGTCCCTGGTCAGGAATGGTCTACTTTACTGCATGGGGCTGGTTGGTTATCATACTGTAGGTCCCTGGTTAGGAATGGTCTACTTTAATACATGGGGGCTGGTTGGTTATCATACTGTAGGTCCCTGGTCAGGAATGGTCTACTTTACTGCATGGGGCTGGTTGGTTATCATACTGTAGGTCCCTGGTTAGGAATGGTCTACTTTAATACATGGGGGCTGGTTGGTTATCATACTGTAGGTCCCTGGTCAGGAATGGTCTACTTTACTACATGGGGCTGGTTGGTTATCATACTGTAGGTCCCTGGTTAGGAATGGTCTACTTTAATACATGGGGGCTGGTTGGTTATCATACTGTAGGTCCCTGGTCAGGAATGGTCTACTTTAATACATGGGGGCTGGTTGGTTATCATACTGTAGGTCCCTGGTTAGGAATGGTCTACTTTAATACATGGGGGCTGGTTGGTTATCATACTGTAGGTCCCTGGTCAGGAATGGTCTACTTTAATACATGGGGGCTGGTTGGTTATCATACTGTAGGTCCCTGGTCAGGAATGGTCTACTTTACTGCATGGGGCTGGTTGGTTATCATACTGTAGGTCCCTGGTCAGGAATGGTCTACTTTACTACATGGGGCCGGTTGGTTATCATACTGTAGGTCCCTGGTCAGGGATGGTCTACTTTAATACATGGGGGCTGATTGGTTATCATACTGTAGGTCCCTGGTTAGGAATGGTCTACTTTAATACATGGGGGCTGGTTGGTTATCATACTGTAGGTCCCTGGTCAGGAATGGTCTACTTTACTGCATGGGGCCGGTTGGTTATCATACTGTAGGTCCCTGGTCAGGAATGGTCTACTTTACTGCATGGGGCCAGTTGGTTATCATACTGTAGGTCCCTGGTCAGGGATGGCCTACTTTACTGCATGGGGCTGGTTGGTTATCATACTGTAGGTCCCTGGTTAGGAATGGTCTACTTTAATACATGGGGGCTGGTTGGTTATCATACTGTAGGTCCCTGGTCAGGAATGGTCTACTTTAATACATGGGGGCTGGTTGGTTATCATACTGTAGGTCCCTGGTCAGGGATGGTCTACTTTACTACATGGGGCTGGTTGGTTATCATACTGTAGGTCCCTGGTCAGGAATGGTCTACTTTAATACATGGGGGCTGGTTGGTTATCATACTGTAGGTCCCTGGTCAGGGATGGTCTACTTTACTGCATGGGGCTGGTTGGTTATCATACTGTAGGTCCCTGGTTAGGAATGGTCTACTTTAATACATGGGGGCTGGTTGGTTATCATACTGTAGGTCCCTGGTCAGGAATGGTCTACTTTACTACATGGGGCTGGTTGGTTATCATACTGTAGGTCCCTGGTTAGGAATGGTCTACTTTAATACATGGGGGCTGGTTGGTTATCATACTGTAGGTCCCTGGTCAGGAATGGTCTACTTTACTACATGGGGCTGGTTGGTTATCATACTGTAGGTCCCTGGTCAGGAATGGTCTACTTTACTGCATGTGGCTGGTTGGTTATCATACTGTAGGTCCCTGGTCAGGAATGGTCTACTTTAATACATGGGGGCTGGTTGGTTATCATACTGTAGGTCCCTGGTCAGGAATGGTCTACTTTACTGCATGGGGCTGGTTGGTTATCATACTGTAGGTCCCTGGTTAGGAATGGTCTACTTTAATACATGGGGGCTGGTTGGTTATCATACTGTAGGTCCCTGGTCAGGAATGGTCTACTTTACTGCATGTGGCTGGTTGATTATCATACTGTAGGTCCCTGGTCAGGAATGGTCTACTTTAATACATGGGGGCTGGTTGGTTATCATATTGTCGGTCCCTGGTCAGGAATTTTCTCCCTGGGTTTGAAGCAGTCTTCTCTACATTTCTGAGACAACATGGCCTTTTATTTAATCATTCAGAAATCAAATGACTCTGAAGCTTAGCGAGTGGTTTCTCCATCTCCCTCTTCTCCTCTCTCTATCCATCTCCAGCAGACATCATTAAGGCTGGGCTAGAGCCCCGGGCTGGGCCTCAACTCTTTTCTTCTGACTGTACACTTTATCCATAATTCAGACATCTTAACTGAATTATTTAAACAAATAGCAAGGGGGAAATAATGGAGTTCACTGAATCTTACTTAAACATAAAACAATATTAATGTTGATTTGAATTTTTTGAGGCTTTGGAGGGGATGTGGTGATGGGGATATGTAGTGGTGTAGTGGTACACGCACTCACACACACTCACACACACTCACACACGCACTCTCTCATGCACTCTCTCTCACACACACACGCAAACTCACACACACACACACAAACACACACACACAGACAGACACACACACACACATTCACTTTGCTAGTTTGTCTAAGTGTGAAGAGGGTAGAGAGAAGGTAAATGGAGGAGGGAGTAGAAGGGGTTGATACTGTTTCTAGAACAAAGCTGAATTAACATTAACAGCTGACTTTCAACACATGCATCCCCAATGGCACCCTATCCCCTATGTAGTGCACTACTTTTGACCAGGGCCCTATGAGCCCCGTGGGCCCTGGTCAGACGTACTTTACCATATAAGGAAGAGGGTGCCATTGGGGACGCAGACCATGAGACGGAGTGCTAAATCATTTAGTCCCTGGAGTGGGGTGCCATGCACATTTTAAAGAGGGAAAAGAATCAGAATTCCCCAAATGAAAGAGGGGTGATATCATAAATAAATAAAGATACATGCTTCAGACAGACAGACAGACAGACAGACAGACAGACAGCACTCCTCTGGTTCAGTGGATAGACTGGACAGACAGACAGACAGACAGACAGACAGACAGACAGACAGACAGACAGACAGACAGACAGAGAGACAGACAGACAGACAGACAGACAGACAGACAGACAGACAGACAGACAGACAGACAGACAGCACTCCTCTGGTTCAGTGGATAGACTGGACAGACAGACAGACAGACAGACAGCACTCCTCTGGTTCAGTGGATAGACTGGACAGACAGACAGACAGACAGACAGACAGACAGCATTCCTCTGGTTCAGTGGATAGACTGGACAGACAGACAGACAGACAGACAGCACTCCTCTGGTTCAGTGGATAGACTGGACAGACAGACAGACAGACAGACAGACAGACAGACAGACAGCACTCCTCTGGTTCAGTGGATAGACTAGCCAGACCTGGGTTCAAATAGTATTCGGTTTCATTCAATTAATTGTCTTTCTCTTGATTGGGGTTGCCTGGCACAAATGAAATACGGTTGAAAGTGCAAACCCTGTCCATCTGACACTCCAGACAGACAAATGCTTAAAGTTATTTGGCAGATTTCAAATAGCATGTGAACCCAGGTCAGGTGGATTCAGATACACTGGGAGATACTATAGTACAGCACACAGAGGTTTTCTAGGAGCATAGAGAGTGCCAGTAAAGCTACATTTCCCAACCTGTCTAGTGTGTCTGACTATGGGGTTTGGAGGGGGGGATGTGTCTATCTGGAACAGCAGAACAGGACTTGGGGAACTTGGGGGACTTGGGGAAGGCATACTGAAGAATGTCCTCAGGACATACACGCTCCCACCATCCCAACCCCATTCTCTCTCTCTCTCTCTCTCTCTCTCTCTCTCTCTCTCTCTCTCTCTCTCTCAGGCACACAAATTCACATATACCCTTTCAGGAGTGTACACATCACGCACGCATGCACGCACATAGACACAGACTGGGGCTGCATTAGTAACAAGCAGCCATCTGTGAAGGCATGATGAACAATCCCAGGTGTGTTTGGCCTTGCAGACTGGTTAGAGCTCTTACTATGAGGAGGGAAAACAGTTGATATTCAGACTGGTTAGAGCTCTTACTATGGAAAACAATTGATATTCAGACTGGTTAGAGCTCTTACGATGAGGAGGGAAAACAGTTGATATTCAGACTGGTTAGAGCTCTATTATGAGGAGGGAAAACAGTTGATAGTCAGACTGGTTAGAGCTCTTACTATGGGGAGGGAAAACAGTTGATATTCAGACTGGTTAGAGCTCTTACTATGAGGAGGGAAAACAGTTGATATGCAGACTGGTTAGAGATCTTACTAGGGAAAACAGATGATATTCAGACTGGTTAGAGCTCTTACTATGAGGAGGGAAAACAGTTGATATTCAGACTGGTTAGAGCTCTTACTATGAGGAGGGAAAACAGTTGATATTCAGACTGGTTAGAGCTCTTACTATGAGGAGGGAAAACAGTTGATATTCAGACTGGTTAGAGCTCTTACTAGGGAAAACAGTTGATATTCAGACTGGTTAGAGCTCTTACTAGGGAAAACAGTTGATATTCAGACTGGTTAGAGCTCTTACTAGGGAAAACAGTTGATATTCAGACTGGTTAGAGCTCTTACTATGAGGAGGGAAAACAGTTGATATTCAGACTGGTTAGAGCTCTTACTAGGGAAAACAGTTGATATTCAGACTGGTTAGAGCTCTTACTATGGAAAACAGTTGATATTCAGACTGGTTAGAACTCTTACTAGGGAAAACAGTTGATATTCAGACTGGTTAGAGCTCTTACTAGGGAAAACAGATGATATTCAGACTGGTTAGAGCTCTTACTAGGGAAAACAGATGATATTCAGACTGGTTAGAGCTCTTACTAGGGAAAACAGTTGATATTCAGACTGGTTAGAGCTCTTACTATGAGGAGGGAAAACAGTTGATATTCAGACTGGTTAGAGCTCTTACTAGGGAAAACAGTTGATATTCAGACTGGTTAGAGCTCTTACTATGAGGAGGGAAAACAGATGATATTCAGACTGGTTAGAGCTCTTACTAGGGAAAACAGTTGATATTCAGACTGGTTAGAGCTCTTACTATGAGGAGGGAAAACAGATGATATTCAGACTGGTTAGAGCTCTTACTATGAGGAGGGAAAACAGTTGATATTCAGACTGGTTAGAGCTCTTACTATGGAAAACAGTTGATATTCAGACTGGTTAGAGCTCTTACTAGGGAAAACAGTTGATATTCAGACTGGTTAGAGCTCTTACTATGAGGAGGGAAAAAAGTTGATATTCAGACTGGTTAGAGCTCTTACTAGGGAAAACAGATGATATTCAGACTGGTTAGAGCTCTTACTAGGGAAAACAGTTGATATTCAGACTGGTTAGAGCTCTTACTAGGGAAAACAGATGATATTAAGACTGGTTAGAGCTCTTACTAGGGAAAACAGTTGATATTCAGACTGGTTAGAGCTCTTACTAGGGAAAACAGTTGATATTCAGACTGGTTAGAGCTCTTACTAGGGAAAACAGATGATATTCTCAAATGATATTGAAAGTAATGATTTCTCCACCTACTGAAATAACTTGTATTAGAGTCAATAGCAATTGCGGAGTAGGACAATTATTGCTGGTCATAATAACTGGCACCATCTGAATACAATGCCCCTTTTGACCACTGTGCATATTGCATTTAAACACTATGGAAGGAAACAGAGGCAGAACATAACCTCTGTAGAAATGTATACACATAACTGCCAGTTGGTGTTTCTGCATTCCTAACCCCTCTTAATATCCAAGGAGAATGTTATGAAGATGACACACTGTTTCCGGATACTCCTAATCTTTCTTATCCTTCTTCTTCTCCTCCTCCTCCTCCTCTTCCTCCTCTATTCCTCTTGTCTCCGTTTTATACATCCTGTTCCATATCATAATGTTTCACACATGGTCGCAGCTGAGGCGGAACTGTCTTTCCTGAGAGGGAGGAAGAGGGACATGAAGAGAAGAGAGGATGACAAAGGAGAGAGGGAGAGATGAGGAGAGGGGGGAGAGAGGGGCAGAGGATAGGAGAGGAAGGAGCGAGGGAGAAAGGGGCAGAGATGAGGAAAGGAGGGAGAGAGGGGCAGAGGATAGGAGAGGAAGGAGCGAGGGAGAAAGGGGCAGAGATGAGGAAAGGAGGGAGAGAGGGGCAGAGGATAGGAGAGGAAGGAGCGAGGGAGAAAATAGGGTAGGGGTGAAAGAGAAGAGGAGGAGATGAGAGGAGAGGAGATGAGAGGAGAGGAGAGGAGAGAAGAGGAGATGGGAGAGGAGAGGAAAGGAGAGGAGAGGAGAGGAGAGGAGAGAGGAGAGGAGAGGAGAGGAGAGGAGAGGAGAGGAGAGGAGAGGAGAGGAGAGGAGAGGAGAGGAGAGGAGAGAATGGTAATAGAGGGGTAGGAGAGGAGAGGAGAGGAGAGGAGAGGAGAGGAGAGGAGAGAATGGTAATAGAGGGGTAGGAGAGGAGAGGAGAGGAGAGGAGAGGAGAGGAGAGGAGAGGAGAGGATGGTAATAGAGGGGTAGAAGAGGAGAGGAGAGTAGAGGAGAGGAGATGAGATGAGATGAGATGAGATGCGAGGAGAGGAGAGGAGAGGAGAGGGGAGGAGAGGAGAGGAGAGGAGAGGAGAGGAGAGGATGGTAATAGAGGGGTAGGAGATCAGAGGTGAGGAGAGGAGAGGAGAGGAGAGGAGAGGAGAGGAGAGGAGAGGAGAGGAGAGGAGAGGAGAGGAGAGGAGAGGAGAGGAGAGGAGAGGAGAGGAGAGAATGGAAAGAGGGTGAAGGGAGAGAATAAGAAAGGAGGGGTGAGAAGGAAGAAATAAGGAGAGAGGGAGGAGGGAGGAGGGAGAGATATAGGGAGAGAATAGGGAATCATAGGTGAGAGGTCAAGATATGAGGCCCAGATGCCCAGATGACTAATTTGACACATTTCCCACAATCCTTTTCTCACTGTCTGCCACCATCAACACGTTTACCATCCGGGAGAGGTGAGGCGTCCAAGGTCTGGCACAGGTCTGGTAAGACAGTATCCTCCTAATGTACACCCTAGTAGAGCTGTTGTCCAGAGAGACATTGTATCTAGCAGTGTTCCAGAGAAGTGACTCATACAGTATGAGCTGCTTGGTTTTTCCAGACTGTTGACTGGTCTATCTCTCTGCTGCTGTCCTCCCAGGTCTGCCTCAGCTCTGGCAGGTAGACATACGCACTTTGTATTCTGAGGGAAAACTGGCAGGTAGACGTTGCCTTTTTTTTGCACAGATTTAAAACGGGCTTACCCTGCCCAAATCCTATCCTAAACCATTAGGGAGCAGAACACCACACTGTCCTGAGATCAGATTCACCGTCCTGGTTTTCACTGCAGCTGTTAGTAAATCTATTCAACTTTTTTTAAAAACCTGTCTTCTTTTGTGCTTAGTTTCAACTGTTCAACAGTTTTGTGTGTGTGTGTGTGTGTGTGTGTGTGTGTGTGTGTGTGTGTGTGTGTGTGTGTGTGTGTGTGTGTGTGTGTGTGTGTGTGTGTGCGTGCGTGCGTGCGTGCGCGGGTGCGTGTACATGCGTGTTTTCCTTCGAACAAAGCCATCGTGTAGCTAGACAACCTCCTTTCCCCCTTAACCCACTTCTGGAGCTGAGGCGGGCTGCTTCACTAATAATTGTCGAGCCTTGCTTCAGTAATAGTTACTAAGCGGTATAAAAAGGGGGTCATTACGGGAAGCAGCCTGTCTTGTCTTAGTGTGTGTGTAATTAACATTTCACAGTGCCTATCTCATTAGACGAGACAAGGGAAGTTGAGCAGGCAGGAAGGGAAGCACTGCGGTGCAGCACGGCAAGACATGAGATTTAGGACTCAATGGAATCTGTTTCTCTTCTTATCCATCTTCTTATCCATCTAGAGAAAGGGACTTTTCCATCTGTTTTCTGTCTGTTTCTCTTCTTATCCATCTAGAGAAAGGGACTTTTCCATCAGTTTTCTGTCTGTTTCTCTTCTTATCCATCTAGAGAAAGGGACTGTTCATCTGTTTCTCTTCTTATCCATCTAGAGAAATTGACTTTTCCATCTGTTTTCTGTCTGTTTCTCTTCTTATCCATCTAACCAGGGGAGGAAAGACCTTGGACCATTGTTACTCTAACTTCCGCGACGCATATAAGGCCCTGCCCCGCCCCCCTTTCGGAAAAGCTGACCACGACTCCATTTTGTTGATCCCTGCCTACAGACAGAAACTAAAACAAGAGGCTCCCACGCTGAGGTCTGTCCAACGCTGGTCCGACCAAGCTGACTCCACACTCCAAGACTGCTTCCATCACGTGGACTGGGAGATGTTTCGTATTGCGTCAGATAACAACATTGACGAATACGCTGATTCGGTGTGCGAGTTCATTAGAACGTGCGTTGAAGATGTCGTTCTCATAGCAACGATTAAAACATTCCCTAACCAGAAACCGTGGATTGATGGCAGCATTCGTGTGAAACTGAAAGCGCGAACCACTGCTTTTAATCAGGGCAAGGTGTCTGGTAACATGACCGATTACAAACAGTGCAGCTATTCCCTCCGCAAGGCTATCAAACAAGCTAAGCGCCAGTACAGAGACAAAGTAGAATCTCAATTCAACGGCTCAGACACAAGAGGCATGTGGCAGGGTCTACAGTCAATCACGGACTACAGGAAGAAACCCAGCCCAGTCACGGACCAGGATGTCTTGCTCCCAGGCAGACTAAATAACTTTTTTGCCCGCTTTGAGGACAATACAGTGCCACTGACACGGCCTGCAACGAAAACATGCGGTCTCTCCTTCACTGCAGCCGAGGTGAGTAAGACATTTAAACGTGTTAACCCTCGCAAGGCTGCAGGCCCAGATGGCATCCCCAGCCGCGCCCTCAGAGCATGCGCAGACCAGCTGGCCGGTGTGTTTACGGACATATTCAATCAATCCCTATACCAGTCTGCTGTTCCCACATGCTTCAAGAGGGCCACCATTGTTCCTGTTCCCAAGAAAGCTAAGGTAACTGAGCTAAATGACTACCGCCCCGTAGCACTCACATCCGTCATCATGAAGTGCTTTGAGAGACTAGTCAAGGACCATATCACCTCCACCCTACCTGACACCCTAGACCCACTCCAATTTGCTTACCGCCCAAATAGGTCCACAGACGATGCAATCTCAACCACACTGCACACTGCCCTAACCCATCTGGACAAGAGGAATACCTATGTGAGAATGCTGTTCATCGACTACAGCTCGGCATTCAACACCATAGTACCCTCCAAGCTCGTCATCAAGCTCGAGACCCTGGGTCTCGACCCCGCCCTGTGCAACTGGGTACTGGACTTCCTGACGGGCCGCCCCCAGGTGGTGAGGGTAGGCAACAACATCTCCTCCCCGCTGATCCTCAACACTGGGGCCCCACAAGGTTGCGTTCTGAGCCCTCTCCTGTACTCCCTGTTCACCCACGACTGCGTGGCCACGCACGCCTCCAACTCAATCATCAAGTTTGCGGACGACACAACAGTGGTAGGCTTGATTACCAACAACGATGAGACGGCCTACAGGGAGGAGGTGAGGGCCCTCGGAGTGTGGTGTCAGGAAAACAACCTCACACTCAACGTCAACAAAACTAAGGAGATGATTGTGGACTTCAGGAAACAGCAGAGGGAACACCCCCCTATCCACATCGATGGAACAGTAGTGGAGAGGGTAGCAAGTTTTAAGTTCCTCGGCATACACATCACAGACAAACTGAATTGGTCCACTCACACAGACAGCATCGTGAAGAAGGCGCAGCAGCGCCTCTTCAACCTCAGGAGGCTGAAGAAATTCGGCTTGTCACCAAAAGCACTCACAAACTTCTACAGATGCACAATCGAGAGCATCCTGGCGGGCTGTATCACCGCCTGGTATGGCAACTGCACCGCCCTCAACCGTAAGGCTCTCCAGAGGGTAGTGAGGTCTGCACAACGCATCACCGGGGGCAAACTACCTGCCCTCCAGGACACCTACACCACCCGATGTCACAGGAAGGCCATAAAGATCATCAAGGACATCAACCACCCGAGCCACTGCCTGTTCACCCCGCTATCATCCAGAAGGCGAGGTCAGTACAGGTGCATCAAAGCTGGGACCGAGAGACTGAAAAACAGCTTCTATCTCAAGGCCATCAGACTGTTAAACAGCCACCACTAACACTGAGTGGCTGCTGCCAACACACTGACACTGACTCAACTCCAGCCACTTTAATAATGGGAATTGATGGGAAATGATGTAAATATATCACTAGCCACTTTAAACAATGCTACCTTATATAAATGTTACTTACCCTACATTATTCATCTCATACGCATACGTATATACTGTACTCTATATCATCGACGGTATCCTTATGTAATACATGTATCACTAGCCACTTTATACTATACTATGCCACTTTGTTTACATACTCATCTCATTTGTACATACCGTACCCGATACCATCTACTGTATCTTGCCTATGCTGCTCTGTACCATCACTCATTCATATATCCTTATGTACATATTCTTTATCCCCTTACACTGTGTACAAGACAGTAGTTTTGGAATTGTTAGTTAGATTACTTGTTATTACTGCATTGTCGGAACTAGAAGCACAAGCATTTCGCTACACTCGCATTAACATCTGCTAACCATGTGTATGTGACAAATAAAATTTGATTTGATTTGATTTGATTTAGAGAAAGGGACTTTTCCATCAGTTTTCTGTCTGTTTCTCTTCTTATCCATCTAGAGAAAGGGACTTGTTCATCTGTTTTATGTCTGTTTCTCTTCTCATCCATCTAGAGAAAGGGACTGTTCATCTGTTTTCTGTCTGTTTC
Source organism: Oncorhynchus clarkii lewisi (assembly GCF_045791955.1). Classification (NCBI taxonomy): domain Eukaryota; kingdom Metazoa; phylum Chordata; class Actinopteri; order Salmoniformes; family Salmonidae; genus Oncorhynchus; species Oncorhynchus clarkii. Next base: position 53,121,681 of record NC_092169.1, read on the forward strand.
TCTTCTTATCCATCTAGAGAAAGGGACTTGTTCATCTGTTTTCTGTCTGGTTCTCTTCTTATCCATCTAGAGAAAGGGACTGTTCATCTGTTTTCTGTCTGTTTCTCTTCTTATCCATCTAGAGAAAGGGACTTGTTCATCTGTTTTCTGTCTGTTTCTCTTCTTATCCATCTACAGAAAGGGACTGTTCATCTGTTTTCTGTCTGTTTCTCTTCTTATCCATCTAGAGAAAGGGACTGTTCATCTGTTTTCTGTCTGTTTCTCTTCTTATCCATCTAGCTCTTCTTATCCATCTAGCTCTTCTTATCCATCTAGAGAAAGGGACTTTTTCATCTGTTTTCTGTTTGTTTCTCTTCTTATCCATCTAGAGAAAGGGACTGTTCATCTGTTTTCTGTCTGTTTCTCTTCTTATCCATCTAGCTCTTCTTATCCATCTAGAGAAAGGGACTTGTTCATCTGTTTTCTGCCTGTTTCTCTTCTTATCCATCTAGCTCTTCTTATCCATCTAGAGAAATGGACTTGTTCATCTGTTTTCTGCCTGTTTCTCTTCTTATCCATCTAGAGAAAGGGACTGTTCATCTGTTTTCTGTCTGTTTCTCTTCTTATCCATCTAGCTCTTCTTATCCATCGAGAGAAAGGGACTTGTTCATCTGTTTTCTGTCTGTTTCTCTTCTTATCCATCTAGCTCTTCTTATCCATCTAGAGAAAGGGACTTGTTCATCTGTTTTCTGCCTGTTTCTCTTCTTATCCATCTAGCTCTTCTTATCCATCTAGAGAAATGGACTTGTTCATCTGTTTTCTGCCTGTTTCTCTTCTTATCCATCTAGAGAAAGGGACTGTTCATCTGTTTTCTGTCTGTTTCTCTTCTTATCCATCTAGCTCTTCTTATCCATCGAGAGAAAGGGACTTGTTCATCTGTTTTCTGTCTGTTTCTCTTCTTATCCATCTAGCTCTTCTTATCCATCTAGAGAAAGGGACTTGTTCATCTGTTTTCTGCCTGTTTCTCTTCTTATCCATCTAGCTCTTCTTATCCATCGAGAGAAAGGGGACTTGTTCATCTGTTTCTCTTCTTATCCATCTAGAGAAAGGGACTTGTTAATCTGTTTTCTGTCTGTTTCTCTTCTTATCCATCTAGCTCTTCTTATCCATCTAGAGAAAAGGACTTGTTCATCTGTTTTCTGCCTGTTTCTCTTCTTATCCATCTAGAGAAAGGAACTATTTCAGTCCACAAAATGGCCCCTTGAAGCAGGTAAAAGTTGGACAGTATAAACATGCAGTAATCATTGTTATTTTTGGTTCAGTTGTGCAGCAGTAGCGTTGTGCAGTAGAGTTGTGCAGTAGAGTTGTGCAGTAGAGTTGTGCAGTAGCGTTGTGTAGTAGAGTTGTGCAGTAGCGTTGTGCAGTAGAGTTGTGCAGTAGAGTTGTGTAGTAGCGTTGTGCAGTAGCATTGTGTAGTAGAGTTGTGTAGTAGAGTTGTGTAGTAGCGTTGTGCAGTAGCATTGTGCAGTAGAGTTGTGTAGTAGAGTTGTGTAGTAGCGTTGTGCAGTAGC
>NC_092169.1:53125730-53138230 GCF_045791955.1 Oncorhynchus clarkii lewisi
CATGAATCTGGCCCAGTGTGCCTTGGCCCATTTTGGAGACAGCACCATGAATCTGTCCCAGTGTGCCTTGGCCCATTTGGAGACAGTACCATGAATCTGTCCCAATGTGCCTTGGCCCATTTGGAGACAGTACCATGAATCTGGCCCAGTGTGCCTTGGCCCATTTTGGAGACAGTACCATGAATCTGGCCCAGTGTGCCTTGGCCCATTTTGGAGACAGTACCATGAATCTGTCCCAGTGTGCCTTGGCCCATTTTGGAGACAGTACCATGAATCTGGCCCAGTGTGCCTTGGCCCATTTTGGAGACAGTACCATGAATCTGGCCCAGTGAGCCTTGGCCCATTTGGAGACAGTACCATGAATCTGTCCCAGTGTGCCTGGGCCCATTTGGAGACAGTACCATGAATCTGGCCCAGTGTGCCTTGGCCCATTTTGGAGACAGCACCATGAATCTGTCCCAGTGAGCCTTGGCCCATTTGGAGACAGTACCATGAATCTGGCCCAGTGTGCCTTGGCCCATTTTGGAGACAGCACCATGAATCTGGCCCAGTGTGCCTTGGCCCATTTTGGAGACAGTACCATGAATCTGTCCCAGTGTGCCTTGGCCCATTTTGGAGACAGTACCATGAATCTGGCCCAGTGTGCCTTGGCCCATTTTGGAGACAGTACCATGAATCTGGCCCAGTGAGCCTTGGCCCATTTGGAGACAGTACCATGAATCTGTCCCAGTGTGCCTGGGCCCATTTGGAGACAGTACCATGAATCTGGCCCAGTGTGCCTTGGCCCATTTTGGAGACAGCACCATGAATCTGTCCCAGTGAGCCTTGGCCCATTTGGAGACAGTACCATGAATCTGGCCCAGTGTGCCTTGGCCCATTTTGGAGACAGCACCATGAATCTGGCCCAGTGTGCCTTGGCCCATTTTGGAGACAGCACCATGAATCTGTCCCAGTGAGCCTTGGCCCATTTGGAGACAGTACCATGAATCTGGCCCAGTGTGCCTTGGCCCATTTTGGAGACAGCACCATGAATCTGGCCCAGTGTGCCTGGGCCCGGCCCTGGTTTGTTGGCTCTGTTAATAACAGTAATTGTTCTCCCTCTCTCCTTGTCCCTTTGTGTCGCTGCCAGCTGGCACCCACAGTCTCAACACACACACACACACACACACACACACACACACACACACACACACACACACACACACACACACACACACACACACACCCACCCATCTCCTCTTGAGCCCCCATTCCAGGTCACATGACACCCCAGCTGTGTCCACATGTTTCCCTGGGTCACTACACATCAGCTCAGATAACTCCACAAGCCCTTTGGTAACACACCCCCACCCACCCCTCGCCCAAAGACACACACACACACACACACCAACCCCTCACCCACAGGCATACACCCCTACCCACCCCCCACCCACAGACACTCCCCCACCCACAGACACACACCCCCACCCCCCACCCACAGACACACACCACCACCCAACCCCCACCCACAGACACACACCCCCACCCACACCCACAGACATACACCCCTACCCACCCCTCACCCACAGACACACACCCCCACCCACCCCTCACCCACAGACACACACCCCCACCCACACCTCACCCATAGGTTTAGAGTTGCAATTAAGGTTAGGGTTCAAATTAGGGTCAGGGAGAGGCGGATAGGTGTAAACCGTGAGCTCCCGCTCTGAGGGTCTCGTGTTCAATCCCAGTTCTCATGATTCCATGATTTCATGATTTCAGAAATTCTGTTGGCATTTGTCCCTTATTTTTTGGCCAGGAAAGAAACATATCTATGTCAATTTATCCACCCTCTCACCTCGGTTGACACCACTGTGAGTTAAACAACCAGGTCAGCTGACATTGCTTTGTCCTCTCTGTGTTACCTGTCAATCACTTTGATTGGCAGACAAGTGTCAGAGGCAGAGAATGTCACGGGTAGCTGAGAGAGAGCAGAGCAGAGGCATGATCTCTCTGTGTGTGTGTGTGTGTGTGTGTGTGTGTGTGTGTGTGTGTGTGTGTGTGTGTGTGTGTGTGTGTCAAAGAGAGCAAAGGTTTGGTGGCCTATCTCAATATTTCATCCTTTTCACCCTGGAGAAAATCCTCTCCTCTCCTCTCCTCTCCTCTCCTCTCCTCTCCTCTCCTCTCCTCTCCTCTCCTCTCCTCTCCTCTCCTCTCCTCTCCTCTCCTCTCCTCTCCTCTCCTCTCCTCTCCTCTCCTCTCCTCTCCTCTCTTCTCTTCTCCTCTCCTCTCTGGCCCCTATAGTTAATATTCTAATCATGTTACAGGCATGGGGTCATGTAGTCTGGAAGGCTCGGTCCTCTCTCTCTTCCCTCCCTCCCTCCCGCATGGCCTAAACAAATTATTAGAAATTCCATTATTTGTACATTATGCATATATGTGTTTTTGTAGACCGGGAGAGGAGCAGAGGGCTGGGATCTGAGATAGATAAACGGCCTTGGTTTAGCTCATCAAGGGCCAATATGTCTGGCTCTGGACACAGCTGGGGTCTTCAGGGGTCCCCAAATTGGTCATCATTAGGCCATTATTCCTCTGTTTTGCCTTTACTAATGCCTGCCTCTATCTAATCAGAAGGACTCTAGTGTATCGTGGAGATACACACACACACGGACACGCACACACACACACGCACGCACGCACACACACACACACACACACACACACACACACACTGGTGTCTAGAACATTCAGTATGGGAGGCATCAAAGGCTTTCATGTGGTGTGTTTTAACAGGCAGTTCAGCTCATTTATAAATGCAACTGGATTTTCCACGTTATAAGAAATACAAAGAAATGGTCAAATCCATGCGCCATATTTCTCTGAGTCTGGGACAGAAGCTGGGTTATTTTTGGCACTCCAGTGTTTTAATAGATCACAGTATTTATAATGTCATGGATTTGCATCCTAAATCACACCCTATTCCCCATATAGTGCACTACTTTTCCCCAGGCCCCAAAGGGAATAGGGTGGGATTTGGGACGCAGACATGATTTCATCTTTATGACCTCATCATCAGGATTTCCTCTGGACTCCATCCTGTGTGTGTGTCCGTGTGTGTGTGTTTGTGTGTGTGTGTGTGTGTGTGTGTGTGTGTGTGTGTGTGTGTGTGTGTGTGTGAGACGTGTCTGTGTTTTCTCTGAACTCCATCCTGCAGTCAGTCCATAATCAGATCCAGGATCAGGCCATAACTCTTAAAAGGTCTCTTTTTTTCAAGGCAGCCCCGTGTGACACAAAGGGTTTGAATGACAGTAGCGGGCTTGACTTTTCAGACAGGGTTGAGACCTCAGCCTACCTTTCACTCTTGTTTTGGCACTAGTTAGACTCTACCATAGTGTCTACTGTTCTACACCTCATCTATCCTCTCGTCAAGGTGATGAATGTGAATACTTTTCAGACAGGGTTGAGACCTCAGCCTACCTTTCACTCTTGTTTTGGCACTAGTTAGACTCTACCATAGTGTCTACTGTTCTACACCTCATCCATCCTCTCGTCAAGGTGATGAATGTGGTGCTGAAGATGACTGAACGACTGGCAGAGATGAAATGACACCAGTCATCTGATTTCCAACTTATTTACATAGAGCAGTATAATCAAAAAGGGGTTTGTGCTTCTGCCTCTGTGTTACTTTCTCTTTAGGGTTTCAGACTGGGTTTCTGTAAAGCACTTAGTGACAACTGCTGATGTACAAAGGGCTTTATAAAATACAATGTGGAAAGTATTCTGACCTCTTGACTTTTTCCACATTTTGTTACATTACAGTCTTATTCTAAAATTGATTAAACAGTTTTTTCCCCTCATCAATCTACACACAATACCCCATAATGACATCACAATACCCCATAATGACATCACAATACCCCATAATGACATCACAATACCCCATAATGACATCACAATACCCCATAATGACATCACAACACCCCATAATGACATCACAATACCCCATAATGACATCACAACACCCCATAATGACATCACAATACCCCATAATGACATCACAATACCCCATAATGACATCACAATACCCCATAATGACACACAATACCCCATAATGACATCACAATACCCCATAATGACATCACAATACCCCATAATGACATCACAATACCCCATAATGACACACAATACCCCATAATGACATCACAATACCCCATAATGACATCACAACACCCCATAATGACATCACAACACCCCATAATGACATCACAACACCCCATAATGACATCACAATACCCCATAATGACATCACAACACCCCATAATGACATCACAATACCCCATAATGACATCACAATACCCCATAAAGACATCACAATACCCCATAATGACAGCTATAACTACTAGAGTATTTCAAATGGAAAACACCGCCTGTCTCTATCATAATCCATTAAAAATTTATCAGAGCTTTTCCCCTTGTAGGATGGCCAAGATTACATCAAAGGAGAGAACGTGGTCAAACATTTGGAAAATAGCATTGCGTCAGCTAGGCAGGATGCTGTGCAATAATTAAGGCTCCCTGACAGGCTCACCGTTGAACTCGTCATCTTTATTCACCAATCCAGAGGACACAAAACACTAACTACCAAGGTAAGATAGATAGCCGTTTTGAGACATGACATGTAGTATTTTCCTATTTAGGATACTCTTTTCATATTCATGCGAAATTCCTGTTACTTTTAGAAGATTTCTCAGAAAAACAAGCTCATGTTTGTGAAATGTTGACAGAGTCCTGAGCGTAATACCAAGCTTTTTATATTCAAAGCCTTTTACATTTAATTCAGCTCGTGTCATGCTAATTTAGCTTTTTACGACCAACAGAAATGTGAGATGCGGCATCGCTCTGGCAACAGAGCTCAGTGCTTATTAAGGGATGTAATTAGGTTATGTTATTATTATGGGATGTATTAGGTTATGTTATTATTATGGGATGTATTAGGTTATGTTATTATTATGGGATGTATTAGGTTATGTTATTATTATGGGATGTATTATGTTATAGTATTATTATGGGATGTATTAGGTTATAGTATTATTATGGGATGTATTAGGTTATAGTATTATTATGGGATGTGTTAGGTTATAGTATTATTATGGGATGTATTATGTTATAGTATTATTATGGGATGTATTAGTCTAGGAAATCTGACTTCTAGGATATGATGTTAATGATGTCTGTCACTCTTGTCAAAAGGAGTAAACCAAGGCGCAGCGTGATAGGCGTGCATATTACTTTATTAAATGGACACCGAAACAAAAACAACAAAATACCAAACGAAACGTGAAGCTACTGGTGTGCACACAGGCAACAATGGGGAAAATGCTTTCTATGGTCAGGGCGTGACAATGTCAGCGAAAGACCCCACTGAACCATTCAGAACATGAAGAACCATATTTGTCTTGGTCAAATGTACTTTATGACATCATCACCAGAGAACAAGGTAAATCCTCCCAGACAGGTCAAATGTACTTTATGACATCATCACCAGAGAACAAGGTAAATCCTCCCAGACAGGTCAAATGTACTTTATGACATCATCACCAGAGAACAAGGTAAATCCTCCCAGACAGGTAAAATGTACTTTATGACATCATCACCAGAGAACAAGGTAAATCCTCCCAGACAGGTAAAATGTACTTTATGACATCATCACCAGAGAACAAGGTAAATCCTCCCAGACAGGTCAAATGTACTTTATGACATCATCACCAGAGAACGAGGTAAAACCTCCCAGACAGGTCAAATGTACTTTATGACATCATCACCAGAGAACAAGGTAAATCCTCCCAGACAGGTCAAATGTACTTTATGACATCATCACCAGAGAACGAGGTAAAACCTCCTAGACAGGTCAAATGTACTTTATGACATCATCACCAGAGAACAAGGTAAATCCTCCCAGACAGGTCAAATGTACTTTATGACATCATCACCAGAGAACAAGGTAAATCCTCCCAGACAGATCAAATGTACTTTATGACATAAGGAAGTGACATTTCATTACCAAAGCACATTTTCACCCACTCTGGGCTGTGTGTCTGGGCACCCTGTAGCTACAATGACCTGGTAACGTCACTATTTTCACATTCCAATGAGACCATATTAGCCATTTGCCTGTGGAAAACTTCCAGACTCATATTAAGCATCTCTAATCCAAAATTAAATCTAGATTCGGCTTCCAATTTCGCAACAAAGCCTCCTTCAGTCACGCTGCCAAACAGACCCTCGTAAAACTGACCATCCTACCAATCCTCGACTTCGGCGATGTCATTTACAAAATAGCCTCCAAGACTCTACTCAGCAAACTGGATGCAGTCTATCACAGTGCCATCCGTTTTGTCAATGACTGGAATGAATTGCAAAAATCGCTGAAATTGGCGACTGAAATCTCCCTCACCAACTTTAAGCATCAGCTATCTGAGCAGCTTAGCGATCGCTGCAGCTGTACACAGCCCATCTGTAAATAGCCCATCCAACTACCTCATCCCCATGTTGTTATTGGTTTACTTTTTTTGCTCTTTTGCACAGCAGTATTTCAACTTGCACATCATCATCTGCACATCCATCACTTCAGTGTTAATTTGCTAAATTGTAATTACTTCGCTACTATTGGCCTATTTATTGCCTTACCTCCTTACTCCATTTTCACACACTGTATATATATTTTTCTATTGTGTTATTGACTGTACGTTTGTTTATTCCATGTGTAACTCTGTTGTTGTTTTTTGTCGCAAAGCTATGCTTTATCTTGGCCAGGTCGCAGCTGTAAATGAGAACTTGTTCTCAACTGGCCTACCTGGTTAAATAAAGGTGTTCTCAACTGGCCTACCTGGTTAAATAAAGGTGTTCTCAACCGGCCTACCTGGTTAAATAAAGGTTAAATAAAATGAATAAATAAAAATAAACACATAACTTATCGAGATATATTACAATCCCATTTCTGTTGCAGCGAGTGATAGCGGGAACAACGCTTTCTACTTTCTGACGATCTATTTACCACAAGAGGGTGCTAAGATAGGGGCTGGTGGCCATGTTTGTTTGAGTCAGACACTCCCCCCCTCCCCCCTCCCCTCTCTGAATTAGATCCGAGTTGGAGCATTTCTGCTCTTCAGAGGAAGACTCCAATAGAGACATCCACTCCCCTCTCTGAATTAGATCCGATCTGGAGCATTTCTGCTCTTCAGAGGGAGACTCCAATAGAAACATCCAGGCCTCTTTCAGTGGAAGTCATGTCCCATTTCCAGACTTCAGATAACTTCTGCTTCAGCACAGCAGACAGGAAGAGAAAGTGAGAGGCAGAGAGGGAGGGGAGGACAAAAAAAGAGTAGTTATCTTTTTCATCTGATTCTAATTTGGATGTAAATTGCAGCCTGATGTCACGGTGTAGCTGCTGGTAGCTGTGTAATCATTGTGGAAACCAGAGAGAGTGAGAGAGAAAGCAAGAGAGAGCGAGAGAGAGACCGAGAGAGAGAGACAGAGAGAGAGAGAGAGAGAGATAAAGCGAGAGAGATAAAGCGAGAGAGAGAGAGACAGAGAGAGACAGAGAGAGAGAGACAGAGAGAGAGAGAGAGACAGACAGAGAGAGAGACAGAGAGAGAGAGAGACAGAGAGAGAGAGAGAGAGAGAGAGAGACAGAGAGAGAGAGAGAGAGAGAGAGACAGAGAGAGAGAGAGACAGAGAGACAGAGAGAACGCACACACACACACTTTCAACCCCTGTTCGGGAATCCCAAAATAAAAGCTCTCTCTCTCTCTCTCTCTCTCTCTCTCTCTCTCTCTCTCTCTCTCTCTCTCTCCATTCTCCCGGGCTGTGTGCCACCACCCGAGACCTCGGCCATCACATCTGCAGACGATATGTTTAATTTCACTCAATTGACGTTCATTAAGGAATAATGTCCCGCAGGCTGTTTGTTTACCTTGCCAGGCTGGAAATTTGACATCTAATTGTTTGGCCTTTGTATATCAGACCTCATGGCCTCGTATATCAGACGTCATGGCCTTGTATATCAGACCTCGTATATCAGACCTCATGGCCTCGTATATCAGACCTCATGGCCTCGTATATCAGACCTCGTGTATCAGACCTCATGGCCTCGCATATCAGACATCGTATATCAGACCTCGTATATCAGAACTCGTATATCAGACGTCATGGCCTCGTGTATCAGACCTCGTATATCAGACCTTGTATATCAGACCTTGTATATCAGACCTCGTATATCAGACCTTGAATATCAGATCTCGTATATCAGACCTTTTATATCAGACCTCATGGCATCGTATATCAGACCCCGTATATCAGACCTCGTATATCAGACCTCGTTCATCAGACCTCATGGCCTCGTATATCGGACTTCGTATATCAGACCCCGTATATCAGACCTTGTATATCAGACCTCATGGCCTCATATATCAGACCTCATATATCAGACCTCGTATATCAGACCTTGTATATCAGACCTCGTATATCAGACCTCGTATATCAGACTTCGTATATCAGACCTTGTATATCAGACCTCATGGCCTCGTATATTAGACCTCGTATATCGGACTTTGTATATCAGACCCCGTATGCCCCGGGCGGCAGGGTAGCCTAGTGGTTAGAGCGTTGGACTAGTAACCGGAAGGTTGCGAGTTCAAACCCCCGAGCTGACAAGGTACAAATCTGTCGTTCTGCCCCTGAACAGGCAGTTAACCCACTGTTCCCAGGCCGTCATTGAAAATAAGAATTTGTTCTTAACTGACTTGCCTGGTTAAATAAAGGTAAAATAAAATAAAAAATAAAATATCAGACCTCGTATATCAGACCTCGTATATTAGACCTTGTATATCAGACCTCATGGCCTCGTATATCAGACCTCGTATATCAGACCTCATGGCCTCGTATATCAGACCTCGTATATCAGACCTCGTATATCAGACGTCATGGCCTCGTATATCAGACCTCGTATATCAGACCTTGTATATCAGATCTCGTATATCAGACCTTGAAAATCAGATCTCGTATATCAGACCTCGTATATCAGACCTCATGGCCTCGTATATCAGACCCCGTATATCAGACCTTTTATATCAGACCTCATGGCATCGTATATCAGACCCCGTATATCAGACCTCGTATATCAGACCTCGTTCATCAGACCTCATGGCCTCGTATATTGGACTTCGTATATCAGACCCCGTATATCAGACCTTGTATATCAGACCTCATGGCCTCATATATCAGACCTCATATATCAGACCTCGTATATCAGACCTCGTATATCAGACCTCGTATATCAGACCTCGTATATCAGACTTCGTATATCAGACCTTGTATATCAGACCTCATGGCCTCATATATTAGACCTCGTATATCGGACTTTGTATATCAGACCCCGTATATCAGACCTCGTATATCAGACCTCGTATATTAGACCTTGTATATCAGACCTCATGGCCTCGTATATCAGACCTCGTATATCAGGCCTCGTATATCAGACCTCGTATATCAGACCTCATGGCCTCGTATATCAGACCTCGTATATCAGACCTCGTATATCAGACCTCGTATATCAGACCTCCTATATCAGACCTTGTATATCAGACCTCGTATATCAGACCTCGTATATCAGACCTCGTATATCAGACCTCGTGGCCGTGTGGCTTTATGCCTCCTCGCCCAACATCCCTGACTGATGATGTCATCAGATCTGTGTGTGTTTGTGTGTGAGGGTTCATGCTATATTTCTATAACGTGGAGCACTGGAGTGTGCATGTGTGTGTGTGTGTCTGCATGTGTATTAGCATGTGTATATAAGTATATGCATGCATATGTGTGTGTGTGTGTGTGTGTGTGTGTGTGTGTGTGTGTGTGTGTGCGTGTGTGTATGTGTGCGTGTGTGTGTGTGTGCGTGTATGTGTGTGTGTAGCAGGCTGTAGTGTTGGGACCGCTGAGTGACCGTGAGGGGCCGGTAATCCCCGTGTTCAGGACGGGACCCGCTGGGGCCCAATGAAAGGGTAATGGAATCCCCCTGTACCGCTGTTCCCCGGCGAGGCCAAAGATTAACACTAGTGTCAAATTCTCTCTCACATGCCAGCCTGTCATATGGCCTCTAACAAGGCTGGAGGGATGCTTTTACCTCAAACATAGAGTTTGTCCACAATGGCACCCTATAGAGTACAACACTACTGTCATATTCTCTCTCTCTCTCTCTCATTATCTCTCTCTCTGTTTCTCTGTATCTCTGTCTCTATATCTCTGTCTCTGTCTCTCTCTGTTTCTCTGTATCTCTGTCTCTCTGTCTCTCTCTCTCTATATATCTCTGTCTCTCTGTCTCTCTCTCTCTGATTATCTCTCTGTTTCTCTGTATCTCTCTCTCTCTCTCTGTTTCTCTGTATCTCTCTCTCTCTCTATTTCTCATTATCTCTCTCTATATCTCTGTCTCTCTCTCTCTCATTATCTCTCTCTCTGTTTCTCTGTATCTCTCTCTCTCTCTGTTTCTCTGTATCTCTCTCTCTCTGTTTCTCTGTATATCTGTCTCTCTCTGTATCTCTCTCTCTCTGTTTCTCTGTATCTCTCTGTATCTCTGCCTCTCTCTGTCTCTCTGTCTCTCTCTCTCTCTCTGTTTCTCTGTATCTCTCTCTCTCTCTGTATCTCTGTATCGCTGTCTCTCTGTATATCTCTCTCTCTGTGTTTATTTGTATCTCTCTCTCTGTATCTCTCTCTCTGTATCTCTGTCTCTCTTTCTCTCTCTGGTGCAGTCAGGGAGTCAGCTACCTAACACTCCTCAGCTCGTTAAACCAAATCCCAGAGACTGGCCAGAAGAATTTAAATCAGAGCTTCTTCTTTGAAGTTTGGTCAAACCCCTTTTAACCCTTATACCCCCACCCACCCACCCCTCCCCAATAGCTTATACCCCACCACAGCACCCCTCTCCTCTGGTGCTGCTGCATGGGCCGTGTCGCAGGGTGGGGGGCACACATGGGTTGAGTAAGGAACTACTGATGGCTAGGTTCTCACGCCACCAACACACACATACCGCGCTAATGCAGTGACCTTGGGGAAGAATTTAGGATGAAATGTTGTATAAATCTGAGAGAGAGAGAGGAGAGAGAGGTGAGGGGGTAGAGAGAGGAGACAGAGAGAGACAGATTAAGAAAGCGAGGCAGAGAGATAGAGAGAGGTGAGGGGGTAGAGAGAGGAGACAGAGAGAGAGAGAGAGAGGGGTGAGGGGGTAGAGAGAGAGGAGACAGATTAAGAGAGAGAGAGACAGAGAGATAGAGAGAAGTGAGGGGGTAGAGAGAGAGGAGACAGAGAAAGAGAGAGAGACAGAGAGATAGAGAGAGGTGAGTGGGTAGAGAACCAAGGACTGATCGCCCCAATTCACAAATCCAACACAATGTCTAGTGTTCAGCGAAATAACAACACAATGTCTAGTGTTCAGCGAAATAACAACACGATGTCTAGTGTTCAGCTTCTGTCACCACTATATTTATCAGCTGATGTATGTACAACTGGTTCACCCTCCCTCCCTCCCTCCCTCCCTCCCTCCCTCCCTCCTCCCATCCTCCATCCCCCAACATTAACCTAAACTGTAGACACACATACAGTACAACAATTACATATTACGTAAGGTAAACACCAATGTCTTGACTAAGAAATCAGCTGTCCTAAAGACAATTACACTCTTCTATGATATTTACATCCATCGAGTGTTTAAACTCCACCAACCAAACTTTATGTTATAATGTGGTATGAGGATGGGATAAAACCATGAGCTACGGCTCCAAGCGTCGTGAGTTCGATCCCAGTGCGAGGCACTTGTTTTGTCATTTTCATTGTTCTGTTTTAACCTCAACCCTAACTTTACCCCTAACCTCAACCCAAACCTAACCCTAACCTGAACCCTAACCTCAACCCTAACCTAACTCCTAACCTCAACCCTAACCTCAACCCTAACCTCAACCCTAACCTCAACCCTAACCTTACCCCTAACCTCAACCGTAACCTTACCCCTAACCTTACCCCTAACCTCAACCCTAACCTTACCCCTAACCTCAACCCTAACCTTACCCCTAACCTCAACCCAAACCTTAATCTCAACCCTAACCTTAACCCTAACCTCCACCCAAATCTTACCCCTAACCTCAACCCTAACCTTAATCTCAACCCTAACCTCAACCTTAACCCTAATCTCAACCCTAACCTCAACTTTAACCCTAATCTCAACCCTAACCTTAATCTCAACCCTAACCTCAACCTTAACCCTAATCTCAACCCTAACCTTAACCCAAACCTAAACCTAATCTCAACCCTAACCTTACCCTTAACCCAAACCTAACCCTAACCTCAACCCTAACCTTACCCCTAACCTCAACCTTAACCTCAACCCTAACCTTACTCCTAACCCTAACCTCAACCCTAACCTAAACCCTAACCTTACCCCTAACCTCAACCTTAACCTTAACCTCAACCCTAAC
>NC_092169.1:53143230-53215730 GCF_045791955.1 Oncorhynchus clarkii lewisi
ATTATGTCTAGTGATGTAACAACAATTATGTCTAGTGATGTAACAACAATTATGTCTAGTGATGTAACAACAATTATGTCTAGTGATGTAACAACAATTATGTCTAGTGATGTAACAACAATTATGTCTAGTGATGTAACAACAATTATGTCTAGTGATGTAACAACAATTATGTCTAGTGATGTAACAACAATTATGTCTAGTGATGTAACAACAATTATGTCTAGTGATGTAACAACAATTATGTCTAGTGATGTAACAACAATTATGTCTAGTGATGTAACAACAATTATGTCTAGTGATGTAACAACAATTATGTCTAGTGATGTAACAACAATTATGTCTAGTGATGTAACAACAATTATGTCTAGTGATGTAACAACAATTATGTCTAGTGATGTAACAACAATTATGTCTAGTGATGTAACAACAATTATGTCTAGTGATGTAACAACAATTATGTCTAGTGATGTAACAACAATTATGTCTAGTGATGTAACAACAATTATGTCTAGTGATGTAACAACAATTATGTCTAGTGATGTAACAACAATTATGTATAGTGATGTAACAACAATTATGTCTAGTGATGTAACAACAATTATGTCTAGTGATGTAACAACAATTATGTCTAGTGATGTAACAACAATTATGTCTAGTGATGTAACAACAATTATGTCTAGTGATGTAACAACAATTATGTCTAGTGATGTAACAACAATTATGTCTAGTGATGTAACAACAATTATGTCTAGTGATGTAACAACAATTATGTCTAGTGATGTAACAATGTGCAAATAGTTCAAGTACAAAAGGGAAAATAAATAAACATAAATATTGGTTGTATTTACAATGGTGTTTGTTAGCAACCACCTAAAATGAAGACATCCCTCTAGTGGTGTGGGGGCTGTGCTTTGGCAAAGTGGGTGGGGTTATATCCTGCCTGTTGTGCCCTGTCCGGGGATATCATCGGATGGGGCCACAGTGTCTCCTGACCCCTCCTGTCTCAGCCTCCAGTATTTATGCTGCAGTAGTTTATGTGTCGGGGGGCTAGGGTCAGTTTGTTATATCTGGGAGTACTTCTCCTGTCTTATCCGGTGTCCTGTGTAAATTTAAATATGCTCTCTCTAATTCTCTCTTTCTCTCTTTCTTTCTCTCTCTCTCTCAGAGGACCTGAGCCCTAGGACCATGCCTCAGGATTACCTGGCATGATGACTCCTTGCTGTCCCCAGTCCACCTGGCCGTGCTGCTGGTCCAGTTTCACCTGACCTGAGCCCTAGGACCATGCCCCAGGACTACCTGGCATGATGACTCCTTGCTGTCCCCAGTCCACCTGGCCGTGCTGCTGCTCCAGTTTCACCTGACCTGAGCCCTAGGACCATGCCTCAGGACTACCTGGCATGATGATTCCTTGCTGTCCCCAGTCCACCTGGCCGTGCTGCTGCTCCAGTTTCACCTGACCTGAGCCCTAAGACCATGCCTCAGGACTACCTGGCATGATGACTCCCTGCTGTTCCCAGTCCACCTGGCCGTGCTGCTGCTCCAGTTTCACCTGACCTGAGCCCTAGGACCATGCCTCAGGACTACCTGGCAGGATGACTCCTTGCTGTCCCCAGTCCACCTGGCCGTGCTGCTGCTCCAGTTTCACCTGACCTGAGCCCTAGGACCATGCCTCAGGACTACCTGACATGATTACTCCTTGCTGTCCCCAGTCCACCTGGTCGTGCTACTACTCCAGTTTCACTGGACGGGCTACCTGTCCCAGACCTGCTGTTATCAACTCTCTAGAGACAGCAGGAGCGGTAGAGATACTCTCAATGATCGGCTATGAAAAGCCAACTGACACTTACTCTTGAGGTGCTGACCTGTTGCACCCTCAACAACTTCTGTGATTATTATTATTTGACCATGCTGGTCATTTATGAACATTTGAACATCTTGGCCATGTTCTGTTATAATCTCCACCCGGCACAGCCAGAAGAGGACTGGCCACCCCACATAGCCTGGTTCCTCTCTAGGTTTCATCCTAGGTTTTGGCCTTCCTAGGGAGTTTTTCCTAGCCACCCTGCTTCTACACCTGCAATGCTTGCTGTTTGGGGTTTTAGGCTGGGTTTCTGTACAGCACTTTGATATATCAGCTGGTGTACGAAGGGCTATATAAATAAATTTGATTTGATTTGTTTTTCACTGGTTGCCCTTCTTTTGTGGCAACAGGTCACACATCTTGCTGCTGTGATGTCACACTGTGGTATTTCACCCAGTATATATGGGAGTTTATCAAAATTGGATTTGTTTTCGAATTCTTCGTGGATCTGTATAATCTGAGGGAAATATGTGTCTCTAATATGGTCACAC
The DNA here is from genome assembly GCF_045791955.1 of Oncorhynchus clarkii lewisi. NCBI lineage: Eukaryota > Metazoa > Chordata > Actinopteri > Salmoniformes > Salmonidae > Oncorhynchus > Oncorhynchus clarkii. The sequence goes on from NC_092169.1 coordinate 53,145,586, forward strand.
ATTTGGCAGGAGGTTAGGAAGTGCAGCTCAGTTTCCACCTCATTTTGTGGGCAGTGTGCACATAGCCTGTCTTCTCTTGAGAGTCAGGTCTCTCTCTCTCTCTTTGTTTGTCTCTCTCTCTCCCTCTCTCTCACTTTCCCCTTCTCCAGCTTGTGAGTGAGCCAGTGAGGATTCTAATGTGGGGATATACCTACCACTGCGTCAGGCAGTGTTTAGGCTTAGTCCTCTAGCCCTAACCATAATATTGAGCTTTACTAAATGGTGTTAGCTGACATATGGAGTCAGCTGACATATGGAGTTGGTTGATATATGGAGTTAGTTGATATATGGAGTTAGTTAATATATAGAGTTAGTTGATATATGGAGTTAGTTGATATATGGAGTTAGTTAATATATGGAGTTAGTTGATATATGGAGTTAGTTGATATATGGAGTTAGTTGATATATAGAGTTAGTTGATATATGGAGTTAACTGATATACGGAGCTGATATATGGAGTTAGCTGATGTATGGAGTTCGTTGATATGGGCAGTTAGTTGATATATGGAGTTAGTTGACATATGGAGTTAGTTAATATATAGAGTTAGTTGATATATGGAGTTAGTTAATATATGGAGTTAGTTGATATATGGAGTTAGTTGATATATGGAGTTAGTTGATATATGGAGTTAGTTAATATATAGAGTTAGTTGATATATGGAGTTAGTTGATATATGGAGTTAGTTGATATATAGAGTTAGTTGATATATGGAGTTAACTGATATATGGAGTTAGTTAATATATAGAGTTAGTTGATATATGGAGTTAACTGATATACGGAGCTGATATATGGAGTTAGCTGATGTATGGAGTTCGTTGATATGGGCAGTTAGTTGATATATGGAGTTAGTTGATATATGGAGTTAGTTAATATATAGAGTTAGTTGATACAGTGGGGCAAAAAATTATTTAGTCAGCCACCAATTGTGCAAGTTCTCCCACTTAAAAAGATGAGAGAGGCCTGTAATTTTCATTTTCATCATAGGTACAGTTCAATTATGACAGACAAAATGAGAACAAAAAATCCAGAAAATCACATTGTAGGATTTTTAATGAATTTATTTGCAAATGATGGTGGAAAATAAGTATTTGGTCAATAACAAAAGTTTATCTCCATACTCTGTATATGGAGTGAGCTGATATATGGAGTTAGTTGATATATGGAGTTAGTTGATATATGGAGTTAGTTGATATATGGAGTTAGTTGATATATGGAGTTAGTTGATATATGGAGTTAGTTGATATATGGAGTTAGTTGATAGATGGAGTTAGCTGATATATGGAGTTAGTTGATATATGGAGTTAGTTGGTATATGGAGTTAGCTGATATACGGAGCTGATATATGGAGTTAGCTGATATATGGAGTCAGTTGATATGGGCAGTTAGTTGATATATGGAGTTAGTTGATATATGGAGTTAGTTAATATATAGAGTTAGTTGATACAGTGGGGCAAAAAAGTATTTAGTCAGCCACCAATTGTGCAAGTTCTCCCACTTAAAAAGATGAGAGAGGCCTGTAATTTTCATTTTCATCATAGGTACAGTTCAACTATGTCAGACAAAATGACAGACATTGTAGGATTTTTGATGAATTTATTTGCAAATTATGGTGGGAAATAAGTATTTGGTCAATAACAAAAGTTTATCTCAATACTCTGTATATGGAGTGAGCTGATATATGGAGTTAGTTGATATATGGAGTTAGTTGATATATGGAGTTAGTTGATATATGGAGTTAGCTGATATACGGAGTTAGTTGATATATGGAGTTAGTTGATATATGGAGTTAGTTGATATATGGAGTTAGTTGATATATGGAGTTAGCTGATATACGGAGTTAGTTGATATATGGAGTTAGTTGATATATGGAGTTAGTTGATATATGGAGTTAGCTGATATATGGAGTTAGTTGATATATGGAGTTAGTTGATATATGGAGTTAGCTGATATATGGAGTTAGTTGGTATATGGAGTTAGTTGATATATGGAGTTAGTTGATATATGGAGTTAGTTGCTATATAACACTTCTAGAATATTGTAATATATTGTTAATTATTAGCTAGCGGTAGCCAGCTGTGTCCATGGCTGTGGCGCAACAGAACGTTCATGGTTACAGAAGTATCCAGTCAGTGCAGCTAACTTAACACTTGTTTACTTGTCTCCTCATATCGAGCCTACAGCTCTAGAAACATTGTTGTCCTCCTGACGCAATGTCTTTGACCTTCCAGATATTACACTGGTCCTCATCCATATTTCCCTGAGCCTGGATGTGGGAGCCACGGATCATCATGATCATATGACAGAGGAACAAGCAGAGGTAGGTGTTTGTTTGATTTCTCATTTAATACGTTTAATGTTCATTTCTTATGGCTGCAGGGGGCAGTGCTGAGTAGCTTGGATGAATAAGGTGCCCAGAGGTGCCCAGAGTCAACTGCCTGCTACTCAGTCCCAGAAGCTAAGATATGCATATTATTAGTATATTTGGATAGAAAACACTCTGAAGTTTCTAAAACTGTTTGAATGATGTCTGTGAGTATAACAGAACTCATATGGCAGGCAAAAACCTGAGAAAAAATCCAACCAGGAAGTGGGAAATCTGAGGTTTGTAGGTTTTCAACTCATTGCCTATCGAAGTTACAGTGGAATATTAAATAAAGGTGAAATAAAAAAATGTAAAATTAAAACTTGAGGCTCCCGAGTGGTGCAACGGTTTGAGGTACTACATCTCAGTGCTAGAGGCGTTACTTCAGACACCCTGGTTCAAATCCAAGCTGTATCACAACTGGCTGTGGTTGGGAGTCCCATAGGGTGGCTCACAATTGGCACAGAGTCATCTAAATTTGGTCAGTGTAGGCCGTCATTGTAAATAAGAGTTTGTTCTTAACTGACGTGTCTAGTTAAATAAAGGTCAAATGTAGAAATAAAAAACTTGATTGTCAGGGCAGAATTTAATACAATGGAAGAGTCACGTGTGCTCCTGGGCCATTTGGCAACATTTGTGAAGGCTAGTGTGGCATTGCAGACTACTTGCACATTGATAGAGTGGAACTTCTTGTGATTAACATGCCTCTCCTTGTCGTCACGTGGACCCTATCAGGAGAAATGGTGAGACTACATCAGATATTTATAAGGCCTACTGAAATAATACATTTTGGTAGGGTGAAGTTAGCCACCTCAAAAAGCGGCAACACTTTTGCAGTTTTTCATGATATCGTTCAAAAATGTAGAAAGGATTACCTACACATAGTGACCAGCTCATGCTATAGGAGCGGCAGGGTAGCCTAGTGGTTAGAGCGTTGGACTAGTAACCAGAAGGTTGCAAGTTCAAACCCCCGAGCTGACAAGGTACAAATCTGTCGTTCTGTCATTCTGCCCCTGAACAGGCAGTCCACTGTTCCTAGGCCATCATTGAAAATAAGAATATGTTCTTAACTGGCTTGCCTAGTTAAATAAAGGTAACATTAAAAAATAGACCGAAGCGCGCTAACTACATGGCAGACCGATCTCATCTCTTGGCATGTCCAACCCATCCACTATCTCAACCAATCGTGGGAAGGTTCCTGTGTTTTTCAGTGGCTAAACAAGCTAGGTATTCACAAATGGCAAGTTTGTTTTAAAGCCAGATGAAAGTTCATATGTTCCAGAAGGCATTTCTGACAACAACAAAAAAAATGTATTTTGACCAACAAAACAATGCTGCCGTTCAAATGCCTCTCCTGTGAAGTAGTGACGTGTGACATGAGCCTAGTTTCCTGAAGCCAGACACAAATATCCTTTCTCCTTGTGGGGACCGGAGAAACGGCCCCACTTGTCCGAATTTCCCTTGTTTCACTGTCCTTGTGGTGACTTCTGTTCCCCACAAGGATAGTAAAACCAAAAACACACGCACGCACGCACGCACGCACGTACGCACGCACACACACACACACACACACACACACACACACACACACACACACACACACACACACACACACACACACACACACAGACACAGACACACACACACACACTCACCAGTCACTAGGCTACCTCAGGGTGCTGTTACAAAACACCTAACTTGCAAGCTACTGCAAGAACATATGAGCCTTGCTCCTTATTGGGATCAATGGCTTATTACTCTTAAAACATGAAATCACTTGTTTATTTACTAGCTTATCGATGTTTCACGTCGTTGCCGTCCATAAAACGTATATATGGACAACAACAGGGAACAGAAACACAGAGGAGAACATCAGAGGTTCCTTCAAAAACATATTAATAGAGTTGAACAGGACAACGTGGATGGACGAGGTGACCTTTAGCAACAGAGTTCTGGGGTTTACTGTTGTAGGGGGAGGAAGTCAAAACAGATGAGTGGATTAAGCGAGAGCTGAGACCCAGGAGACTCATTAGTGAGGAGGGTAAGGAGACTGTTCCCAGCTGGCAGGAAACTATCCCTGGCCAGGTTTCCTCAGACTCTGCCAGGTCCAGGTCTATTCTGAAAGATCTGACCTCATCACAGAGATGGTCCTCCTCCCCCAACTGCCTGAGAGGTATCTGACCTCATCACAGAGCTGGTCCCCCACTACCTGAGGGGTATCTGACATCACAGAGCTGGTCCTCCTCCCCCAGCTGCCTGAGGGGTATCTGACCTCATTACAGAGCTGGTCCTCCTCCCCCAGCTGCCTGAGAGGTATCTGACCTCATCACAGAGCTGGTCCCCCACTCCCAGCTGCCTGAGAGGTATCTGACCTCATCACAGAGCTGGTCCCCCACTCCCAGCTGCCTGAGAGGTATCTGACCTCATCACAGAGCTGGTCCCCCACTCCCAGCTGCCTGAGAGGTATCTGACCTCATCACAGAGCTGGTCCACCACTCCCAGCTGCCTGAGAGGTATCTGACCTCATCACAGAGCTGGTCCTCCTCACCCAGTTGCCTGAGAGGTATCTGACCTCATCACAGAGCTGGTCCCCCACTCCCAGCTGCCTGAGAGGTATCTAAACTCATCTCAGAGTTGGTCCTCCTCCCCCAGCTACCTGAGGGGTATCTGACCTCATCACAGAGCTGGCACTCCTTCGCAGGTGTCATGAGAGGTATCTGACCTCATCACAGAGCTGGTCCTCCTCCCCCAGCTGGCAGGAAACTATCCCTGGCCAGGTTTCCTCAGACTCTGCCAGGTCCAGGTCTATTCTGAATGATCTGACCTCATCACAGAGATGGCACTCCTTCCCAGCTGTCATGAGAGGTATCTGACCTCATCACAGATACCCCCTTTAGGCAAATTAGCTGGCTAACTCATTGATCCTTCATTGTAGTATATCCCTTGGTCTCATGTAGTTTTGTCCCTGGCTGAGGCTTGCTCCAGTTAGGAGGACATTTCCTCCCCATTGCTGTCCCCTTCATCTGCTGCTAGTTTACTTGTTTTCAGGTTGTCAGCGACATTGGAGGTCTCCTTTTGATGCTAAAAACAATGTTACATATTGACCATTTTGAATTAAAATACTTGTGAGATCAGGCTGTTCCCAGAAACGTCCTAGACTAGCCAGGGAAAAGACTGCCAAGTCAGCAGCAGGTCCCTCCTGCAAACAGGAAGTGGTTTTGAGAGGAAGTTGTGTCTCTTTGATGGTCACTGCCAGAGAGAGAGAGAGAGAGAGAGAGTGTTTGTGTGTGTGTGAGTGAGCCTGTGCATGTGTTCATTTGTGTGTGCACGTATTCATGTGTGCGTGCACACGCCGTCTGTGTGTGTGTGTGTGTGTCTGTGTGATGTTGATATGGTTAGGTTAGGACTGATATTAGGACTGATGTTGATATGGTTAGGTTAGGTTAGGACTGATGTTGATATGGTTAGGTTAGGTTAGGTTAGGACTGATGTTGATATGGTTAGGTTAGGACTGATATTAGGACTGATGTTGATATGGTTAGGTTAGGTTAGGACTGGTGTTGATATGGTTAGGTTAGGTTAGGTTAGGACTGATATTAGGACTGATGTTGATATGGTTAGGTTAGGTTAGGACTGATGCTGATATGGTTAGGTTAGGTTAGGACTGATGTTGATAGATGATATGGTTAGGTTAGGTTAGGTTAGGACGGATGTTGATATGGTTAGGTTAGGTTAGGTTAGGACGGATGTTGATATGGTTAGGTTAGGTTAGGTTAGGACTGATGTTGATATGGTTAGGTTAGGACTGATATTAGGACTGATGTTGATATGGTTAGGTTAGGTTAGGACTGATGTTGATATGGTTAGGTTAGGTTAGGTTAGGACTGATGTTGATATGGTTAGGTTAGGACTGATATTAGGACTGATTTTGATATGGTTAGGTTAGGTTAGGACTGATGTTGATATGGTTAGGTTAGGTTAGGTTAGGACTGATGTTGATATGGTTAGGTTAGGACTGATGTTGATATGGTTAGGTTAGGTTAGGACTGATGTTGATATGGTTAGGTTAGGTTAGGTTAGGACTGATGTTGATATGGTTAGGTTAGGACGGATGTTGATATGGTTAGGTTAGGACTGATATTAGGACTGATGTTGATATGGTTAGGTTAGGACTGATATTATGACTGATGTTGATATGGTTAGGTTAGGACTGATGTTGATATGGTTAGGTTAGGACTGATGTTGATATGGTTAGGTTAGGACTGATATTGATAGCTGATATGGTTAGGTTAGGACTGATGTTGATAGCTGATATGGTTAGGTTAGGTTAGTTTAGGACTGATGTTGATATGGTTAGGTTAGGTTAGGACTGATGTTGATAGCTGATATGGTTAGGTTAGGTTAGGACTGATGTTGATAGCTGGTTAGGTTAGGTTAGGACTGATGTTGATATGGTTAGGTTAGGTTAGGACTGATGTTGATATGGTTAGGTTAGGTTAGGACTGATGTTGATATGGTTAGGTTAGGTTAGGACTGATGTTGATATGGTTAGGTTAGGACTGATGTTGATATGGTTAGGTTAGGACTGATGTTGATAGCTGATATGGTTAGGCTAGGTTAGTTTAGGACTGATGTTGATATGGTTAGGTTAGGTTAGGACTGATATTGATAGCTGATATGGTTAGGTTAGGTTAGGACTGATGTTGATCGCTGATATGGTTAGGTTAGGTTAGGACTGATGTTGATAGCTGATATGGTTAGGTTAGGTTAGGACTGATGTTGATATGGTTAGGTTAGGTTAGGACTGATGTTGATAGCTGATATGGTTAGGTTAGGTTAGGACTGATGTTGATATGGTTAGGTTAGGACTGATATTAGGACTGATGTTGATATGGTTAGGTTAGGTTAGGACTGATGTTGATATGGTTAGGTTAGGACTGATATTAGGACTGATGTTGATATGGTTAGGTTAGGTTAGGACTGATATTAGGACTGATGTTGATATGGTTAGGTTAGGTTAGGACTGATGTTGATATGGTTAGGTTAGGTTAGGACGGATGTTGATATGGTTAGGTTAGGACTGATGTTGATATGGTTAGGTTAGGACTGATGTTGATATGGTTAGGTTAGGACGGATGTTGATATGGTTAGGTTAGGACTGATGTTGATATGGTTAGGTTAGGACTGATGTTGATATGGTTAGGCTAGGACTGATGTTGATATGGTTAGGTTAGGACTGATATTAGGACTGATGTTGATATGGTTAGGTTAGGACTGATATTAGGACTGATGTTGATAGCTGATATGTACTTTTATTTTTTTTTAAATCCAAACTGTAACGACACAAACTAACTATTTTTCTACTGTGCGTGTTGGTTCTTCCAGCAATTGCAATAAACACAAACACAAAACCTTTTCAAAACATTTTCTTACTAACTTAACCCTTTCTGCTTCAAGTCTCTCAGCTTCTTATTTCTCTTCCTGCAACAGGATAATGTCTAAACACCCCCTTTCACTCCTCTCTTCCACGTCTCCTCTTTTCTCCTACTCCTCCCGTTCCTCTCCTCCTCTCTGTGCTCTGTGAGAACAATCCTTCTCTCAGGCCTCGGTTCCTAACCTACAGTAGATCACCCTTCTCCACTCCTCACCCTTCTCCACTCGTCACCCTCCTCCACTCGTCCACTCCACTCCTCTCTTTCTCTTCTCTCCTTCTCCCATTCCTTTCCTCCTACCCTTTCTCTGCTCTGTGATGTCAATCCCTCTAAGGTCCTGGATCCTAACCTAGATCAAATGTGTGGCTTTAAAAAGCTAAAGTTTGATGTGGATGAGCAACTGCCTATGAAACACTTTAATCTCTAATGCTGTAATGTATTTAATTTCACACCCTGTGATGCTGTTGCCTGCCTCCTTTAAGGATTACGCAGGGGGAGGGGGGAAGGGGGCACAGGGGAGGAGGAAGAGAGAGGGGGGGGGGGGGCACAGGGGAGGAGGAAGAGAGAGGGGGGGAAGGGGGATAGAGAAAGAGAGAGAAAGAGAGAAAGAGGGAGAGGGTAAGAAAGAAAGAAATGCAGGAAGAGGGACAGAGAAAATCAAATATAAAGGGAAAGAATGCCACTTAACTATTTGGAATGTTTGTATTCAAATAGAAGGTTGGAGCTTTGGAACCCCGGAGAATACAGTGATATCTGCATTGTCCCTCCCCCCTCCCCCCACCCCCCTGCCCTGGATTTAAAAAACACACCCCACCAAATCCCATTGTAGGCCTTGGGATCGGAGGCTTCGGATCCTCATCAAGTTTAAGGAGCGATGCATATAGTCTTGGGATCCATCCCAAAATGGCACCCTATTCCATATATAGTGCACTAGACTAGTTTTGACCAAAACCGTGTGGGCCTTGGTCAAAAGTAGTGCACTATAAAGGGGATAAGGGGTAATTTGGGACACAACTTTGGTCTTTATGAGATGAGGATCTTTCTGCTTCGTTCCAGGCACTGCCAACTCGGGGATATTGGATGCAGTAATTCTGTGGGATGAGAGCACACACACACTACACACACATACACACACACATACACACACACATACACACATACACACACACATACACACACACACACATACACACACACACTACACACACATACACACACACATACACACACACATACACACACACATACACATATACACACCACACACACACACACACACACACACACACACACACACACACACACACACATACACACACACATACACACACACACACACACACACACACACACACACACACATATAAACACACACATATAAACACACACATACACATACACACCACACACACACATACACATACACACACACACACACATAAACACACACACACACACACACATAAACACACACATACACATACACACCACACACACACACACACATACACTCCTTTATATCAGCCCCCTAGTATCCAATTTACAGGTTCAGGCCCTCCGCCAACCGACGCATCGCAGAGCAGAAGTTAAAATGCACAAACACCATGCAGGCTGAGAGAATCAAGGCCAGACGCTGTGCAGGCTGAGAGAATCAAGGCCAAATTCTCTTCTCTCTGTTTTCTTCATCTTCTGTTTGCCAAATGTTTGTGGTTTACAGAAACATGAAACTTTCTTTCTCCTCTCATTTTTTTTCTCTCTTTACTTTCTGTCCGTTCAGCCAATTCATCCATTAAGGACTCGAGAAACTGAAAACAAGAAATCATTTGGTTGGGAAAAGAAACTGGATTCCGTCATGTGGTTTCGGTTAATGTTTGGTGATGGGGTCCAAACCAGTCAGTAGAAAACCCCTGTAAACAAGAAACAAATTATTGGAAATAATATGCACAAAGACCATGTGTTTTTCTTTCAGGTTTGATTACAATGAAAATAACATTGCCACTGTGCTATTGTTGATCCCACTGCTTGAGAGGGCTACTCGAGGAAACGACCATGCTTAGCCCAGTGGAGATTTATTTCAAATTGGATGAAAAGTAAACAGTTATTAAGTGTGTTTGGTTGATATGCTGAAGAGGCATGGTCCTCTCCCTCTACTGATCCTCTTACTCCTCTCTTTAGCTTGCCTAAGCTGTCTGACACACACATGCACACGCAGGCAGATCGCTCAAGATTGACTTCAAAAGAGGATGTCTGTCCATGTCCCGAGGACATCGGGGAAATGCCTTCAGAGCCAGCCACTAGGGGCAACAGGGAGCATTATTACCATCAAGTAGGCTTGGGTTTTCTAGGATGTGGTGCACAGGGGGTGATGGATTGGCGTAATCCCATGATAGAATCAGAAGGTTGTGTGTTCTATCCCAGTAATACCAGGATCAGAAGGTTGTGTGTTCTATCCCAGTAATCCCAGGATCAGAAGGTTGTGTGTTCTATCCCAGTAATCCCAGGATCAGAAGGTTGTGTGTTTTATCCCAGTAATCTCAGGGTCAGAAGGTTGTGTGTTCTATCCCATTAATCTCAGGGTCAGAAGGTTGTGTGTTCTATCCCAGTAATCCCAGGATCAGAAGGTTGTGTGTTCTATCCCAGTAATCTCAGGATCAGAAGGTTGTGTGTTCTATCCCAGTAATCCCAGGATCAGAAGGTTGTGTGTTCTATCCCAGTAATCCCAGGATCAGAAGGTTGTGTGTTCTATCCCAGTGGTGAACACTTGTTTTTCATTTTATTTTAACCCTGTCCCAAACCTTAACCTTAAAAATGTGACATTTGGAAATATGTGGATTAACCTCTGATTCTGCAGCGAGACTGTGAGAGCTTGTTGCGCACACACACACACGCACGCGCACACACACACACACACACACACACACACACACACACACACACACAAAGTTGTGCATGCACGCTTATACACAAACACACACACCATGCTTTATTGCTGGCTGAGTCTCCTGTGAACCATGGCCTGACAACATCAGAGAGTGGCTGGACATATTTAATATATTTACTCATAACAAGGGCTTATCTGTGCCTCCCCTATAAGAATATATGGTGATGTATACGCTCAAGCACCAGGGATTGTGTTGAAACACACTGATGGTTTTAAGTATGTTACACTTTGCTAAACTCTCAGACACCTCAGTTGATAAAGCTACTTTGCAAAACTCTCTCTGTGTGTGTGTGTGTGCGTGTGCGTGTGTGCGTGCGTGTGCGTGCGTGTGTGTGTGTGTGTGTGTGTGGCACCTCGTAAAGCTCCTTTAGCTCCCCAAACCATCTCTAAGGCTTCACACCCTATTAAAATAACATAGCACAACAGACCAGAGCTACTGCACCAAGGGAACGAGGGATGGAGGGGTGGAGGGATGGAGGGGTGGAGGGGTGGAGGGATGGAGGGATGGAGGGATGGAGGGGTGGGGGGATGGAGGGATGGAGGGATGGAGGGGTGGAGGGATGGAGGGATGGAGGGGTGGAGGGATGGAGGGGTGGAGGGGTGGAGGGATGGAGGGGTGGAGGGATGGAGGGGTGGAGAGATGGAGGGATGGAGGGATGGAGGGAACGAGGGATGGAGGGATGGAGGGGTGGAGGGATGGAGGGATGGAGGGAACGAGGGAACGAGGGATGGAGGGATAGAGGACACGAGGGATGGAGGGATGGAGGGGTGGAGGGAACGAGGGATGGAGGGATAGAGGGATAGAGGACACGAGGGGTGGAGGGATGGAGGGATGGAGGGATAGAGGACACGAGGGATGGAGGGATGGTCACCTCATCTCTCTCCTTCAGCTCTTCATCCCTTGTTGGGGCGGCAGGTAGCCTAGTGGTTAGAGTGTTGGACTAGTAACCGAAAGGTTGCCAGATTGAATCCCCAAGCTGACAAGGTAAAAATCTGTTCTTCTGCCCCTGAACAAGGCAGTTAACCCTGTTCCTAGGCAGTCACTGAAAATAAGAATTTGTTCTCAACTGACTCTTTATTCAAGCTACATATAAAGTAGAGATGATACATGTGTTTGAGCAATGAATGGAAGACTGGTCAGGAGGTTAGCTATGTTAGCCTCGTTAGCTATGTTAGCCACGTTAACTATGTTAGCTATGTTAGCTACGTCGTGAATCGCTCTCCTGGTATAAATTATTATTTTCTATTCTCATAGTTTCTGTTCTCCTAGTATTGAAGGATAGGTGTAAATAATGCCTCTTTGTGGTTTTATGACTCTGGTCGCTGTTTGAGAAGACAGGTGTTTTATGACTCTGGCCGCTGTTTGAGAAGACAGGTGTTTTATGACTCTGGTCGCTGTTTGAGAAGACAGGTGTTTTATTACTCAGGTCTGGTCGCTGTTTGAGAAGACATGTGTTTTATTACTCAGGTCTGGTCGCTGTTTGAGAAGACAGGTGTTTTATGAGTCAGGTCTGGTCGCTGTTTGAGAAGACATGTGTTTTATGAGTCTGGTGTGACCGCTGTTTGAGAAGACAGGTGTTTTATGAGTCTGGTGTGGTCGCTGTTTGAGAAGACAGGTGTTTTATGACTCAGGTCTGGTCGCTGTTTGAGAAGACAGGTGTTTTATGAGTCTGGTGTGGTCGCTGTTTGAGAAGACAGGTGTTTTATGACTCAGGTCTGGTCGCTGTTTGAGAAGACAGGTGTTTTATGAGTCTGGTGTAGTCGCTGTTTGAGAAGACAGGTGTTTTATGACTCAGGTCTGGTCGCTGTTTGAGAAGAAAGGTGTTTTATGACTCTGGTGTGGCTGCTGTTTGAGAAGACAGGTGTTTTGTGAGTCTGGTGTGGTCGCTGTTTGAGAAGACAGGTGTTTTATGAGTCAGGTCTGGTCGCTGTTTGAGAAGACAGGTGTTTTATGAGTCAGGTCTGGTCGCTGTTTGAGAAGACAGGTGTTTTATGAGTCTGGTGTGGCCGCTGTTTGAGAAGACAGGTGTTTTAAGAGTCTGGTGTAGTTGCTGTTTGAGAAGACAGGTGTTTTGTGAGTCTGGTGTGGTCGCTGTTTGAGAAGACAGGTGTTTTATGAGTCTGGTGTGGTCGCTGTTTGAGAAGACAGGTGTTTTATGAGTCTGGTGTGGTCGCTGTTTGAGAAGACAGGTGTTTTATGAGTCAGGTCTGGTTGCTGTTTGAGAAGACAGGTGTTTTATGAGTCTGGTGTGGTCGCTGTTTGAGAAGACAGGTGTTTTATGAGTCTGGTTTGACCCCTGTTTGAGAAGACAGGTGTTTTATGAGTCTGGTGTGACCTCTGTTTGAGAAGACAGGTGTTTTATGAGTCTGGTGTGGTCGCTGTTTGAGAAGACAGGTGTTTTATGAGTCAGGTGTGGCCGCTGTTTGAGAAGACAGGTGTTTTATGACTCTGGTGTAGTTGCTGTTTGAGTAGACAGGTGTTTTATGAGTCAGGTCTGGTCGCTGTTTGAGAAGACAGGTGTTTTATGAGTCTGGTGTGGCCGCTGTTTGAGAAGACAGGTGTTTTATGACTCTGGTGTAGTTGCTGTTTGAGAAGACAGGTGTTTTATGAGTCTGGTGTGGTCGCTGTTTGAGAAGACAGGTGTTTTATGAGTCAGGTCTGGTTGCTGTTTGAGAAGACAGGTGTTTTATGAGTCTGGTGTGGTCGCTGTTTGAGAAGACAGGTGTTTTATGAGTCTGGTTTGACCCCTGTTTGAGAAGACAGGTGTTTTATGAGTCTGGTGGGACCTCTGTTTGAGAAGACAGGTGTTTTATGAGTCTGGTGTGGTCGCTGTTTGAGAAGACAGGTGTTTTATGAGTCTGGTGTGGCCGCTGTTTGAGAAGACAGGTGTTTTATGATTCTGGTGTAGTTGCTGTTTGAGAAGACAGGTGTTTTATGAGTCTGGTGTAGTTGCTGTTTGAGAAGACAGGTGTTTTATGACTCTGGTGTAGTTGCTGTTTGAGAAGACAGGTGTTTTATGAGTCTGGTGCAGTTGCTGTTTGAGAAGACAGGTGTTTTATGACTCTGGTGTAGTTGCTGTTTGAGAAGACAGGTGTTTTATGACTCTGGTGTAGTTGCTGTTTGAGAAGACAGGTGTTTTATGACTGGTGTAGTTGCTGTTTGAGAAGACAGGTGTTTTATGAGTCTGGTGTGGTCGCTGTTTGAGAAGACAGGTGTTTTATGACTCAGGTCTGGTCGCTGTTTGAGAAGACAGGTGTTTTGTGAGTCTGGTGTAGTTGCTGTTTGAGAAGACAGGTGTTTTATGAGTCTGGTGTAGTTTCTGTTTGAGAAGACAGGTGTTTTATGAGTCTGGTGTGGCCGCTGTTTGAGAAGACAGGTGTTTTATGAGTCTGGTGTAGTCGCTGTTTGAGAAGACAGGTGTTTTATGACTCTGGTGTGGTCGCTGTTTGAGAAGACAGGTGTTTTATGACTCAGGTCTGGTCGCTGTTTGAGAAGACAGGTGTTTTATGAGTCTGGTGTGGTCGCTGTTTGAGAAGACAGGAGTTTTATGAGTCTGGTGTGTTCGCTGTTTGAGAAGACAGGTGTTTTGTGAGTCTGGTGTAGTTGCTGTTTGAGAAGACAGTTGTTTTATGAGTCTGGTGTAGTTGCTGTTTGAGAAGACAGGTGTTTTATGAGTCTGGTGTAGTTGCTGTTTGAGAAGACAGGTGTTTTATGAGTCTGGTGTAGTTGCTGTTTGAGAAGACAGGTGTTTTATGAGTCTGGTGTAGTCGCTGTTTGAGAAGACAGGTGTTGATTTGTCCTATGTGTCATTGTTCCAGACCTTGACACGTCAACCTACTGTAGAAAAATACCAACATACGTGACCTGCTAACAAAAGCAACATCAAACGACGTTGGATTGACAATTACTCTGAAGTTGTTTCCTAGATTTCTTCAAAAGTATCCTGATTTTAGAAAGACATTTTAGATGAACGTGTTATAAACGATTTTGAAAATACATTTCAAAAATATTTTTTCAAAAACATTCTACAAAGTTTAGAATCGTATTTGCGTGTCACACCCTGACCTTAGTATTCTTTGTTTTCCTTGTTATTTTGGTTAGGTCAGGGTGTGACATGGGTGATGTATGTGTTTTTGACTTGTCTAGGGGTTTTGTATGTTTACGAGGCTGTCTCCTTTCTAGGTATATTGTATGTCTATGGTTGCCTAGATTGGTTCTCAATTAGAGGCAGCTGTCTATCGTTGTCTCTGATTGGGAACCATATTTAGGCAGCCATATTCTGTGGGTACTTTGTGGGTGATTGTTTCCTGTCTTTGTGTTCTCTGCACCAGATAGGTCTGTTTCGGGTTTTTGCCATGTTTGTTGTTTTTGTTATTGTGTTCATGTTGAGTTTCTCATGTTAAATACCATGAACTCTAAACACGCTGCATTTTGGTCCTCCTCTCCTTCGACGGAAGAAAACTTTTACATTGCGTTCATTTGAAAACTCCCTGCCACCTCTCAGTTCATCTTCCGGAAGCTAAAAGGTCATGCAGAGGGACTAAGGCTACATCCCAAATGGCATTCTATTCCCTACATAGTGCACTACCCATATATAGGCCCTTGTCAAAAGTAGTGCACTTTGTAGGGAATAGGGTGCAATTTGGAATGCGGACCCTAGACATAAAGCCTCATCTTGTACCTGCCTGTTTCTCAGAACGGTGGCATCCTGTACACTCCAGGACCCATAGAATGACGTATCGGCCTGGATCCATACAAGATCTATAATGGTTGTGATGTTGGGCTTTCACTTTGAGACAATTTATACCCTGTCTAATCAATAACTAATCTGGGACATAATCAGTTGCTGAAATAAAGAAGAGTAGAGTAGAGGGATGAGGTTTGGGGAGAGACAGATGACAGCTGAAATAAAGACTAGAGAGATGAGGGTTGGGGAGAGACAGATGACAGCTGAAATAAAGACTAGAGGGATGAGGGTTGGGGAGAGACAGATGACAGCTGAAATAAAGACTAGAGAGATGAGGGTTGGGGAGAGACAGATGACAGCTGAAATAAAGACTAGAGGGATGAGGGTTGGGGAGAGACAGATGACAGCTGAAATAAAGACTAGAGAGATGAGGGTTGGGGAGAGACAGATGACAGCTGAAATAAAGACTAGAGGGATGAGGGTTGGGGAGAGACAGATGACAGCTGAAATAAAGACTAGAGAGATGAGGGTTGGGGAGAGACAGATGACAGCTGAAATAAAGACTAGAGAGATGAGGGTTGGGGAGAGACAGATGACAGCTGAAATAAAGACTAGAGGGATGAGGGTTGGGGAGAGACAGATGACAGCTGAAATAAAGACTAGAGGGATGAGGGATGGGGGTTGGGGAGAGACAGATGACAGCTGAAATAAAGACTAGAGGGATGAGGGTTGGGGAGAGACAGATGACAGCTGAAATAAAGACTAGAGAGATGAGGGTTGGGGAGAGACAGATGACAGCTGAAATAAAGACTAGAGAGATGAGGGTTGGGGAGAGACAGATGACAGCTGAAATAAAGACTAGAGGGATGAGGGTTGGGGAGAGACAGATGACAGCTGAAATAAAGACTAGAGGGATGAGGGTTGGGGAGAGACAGATGACAGCTGAAATATAGACTAGAGAGATGAGGGTTGGGGAGAGACAGATGACAGCTGAAATAAAGACTAGAGAGATGAGGGTTGGGGAGAGACAGATGACAGATGAAATAAAGACTAGAGAGATGAGGGTTGGGGAGAGACAGATGACAGCTGAAATAAAGACTAGAGAGATGAGGGTTGGGGAGAGAGAGATGACATCTGAAATAAAGACTAGAGGGATAAGGGTTGGGGAGAGACAGATGACAGCTGAAATAAAGACTAGAGGGATGAGGGTTGGGGAGAGACAGATGACAGCTGAAATAAAGACTAGAGAGATGAGGGTTGGGGGTTGGGGAGAGACAGATGACAGCTGAAATAAAGACTAGAGAGATGAGGGTTGGGGAGAGACAGATGACAGATGAAATAAAGACTAGAGAGATGAGGGTTGGGGAGAGACAGATGACAGCTGCAATAAAGACTAGAGGGATGAGGGTTGGGGAGAGACAGATGACAGCTGAAATAAAGACTAGAGAGATGAGGGTTGGGGAGAGACAGATGACAGCTGAAATAAAGACTAGAGGGATGAGGGTTGGGGAGAGACAGATGACAGCTGAAATAAAGACTAGAGGGATGAGGGTTGGGGAGAGACAGATGACAGCTGAAATAAAGACTAGAGGGATGAGGGTTGGGGGTTGGGGAGTGACAGATGACAGCTGAAATAAAGACTAGAGGGATGAGGGTTGGGGAGAGACAGATGACAGCTGAAATAAAGACTAGAGAGATGAGGGTTGGGGGTTGGGGAGAGACAGATGAAAGCTGAAATAAAGACTAGAGAGATGAGGGTTGGGGAGAGACAGATGACAGCTGAAATAAAGACTATAGAGATGAGGGTTGGGGAGAGACAGATGACAGCTGAAATAAAGACTAGAGAGATGAGGGTTGGGGAGAGACAGATGACAGCTGAAATAAAGACTAGAGAGATGAGGGTTGGGGGTTGGGGAGAGACAGATGACAGCTGAAATAAAGACTAGAGAGATGAGGGTTGAGGAGAGACAGATGACAGCTGAAATAAAGACTATGGAAATGAGGGTTGGGGAGAGACAGATGACAGCTGAAATAAAGACTAGAGGGATGAGAGTTGGGGTGAGACAGATGACAGCTGAAATAAAGACTAGAGAGATGAGGGTTGGGGAGAGACAGATGATAGCTGAAATAAAGACTAGAGAGATGAGGGTTGGGGAGAGACAGATGACAGCTGAAATAAAGACTAGAGAGATGAGGGTTGGGGAGAGACAGATGACAGCTGAAATAAAGACTAGAGAGATGAGGGTTGGGGAGAGACAGATGACAGCTGAACTAAAGACTAGAGAGATGAGGGTTGGGGAGAGACAGATGACAGCTGAAATAAAGACTAGAGAGATGAGGGTTGGGAAGAGACAGATGACAGCTGAAATAAAGACTAGAGAGATGAGGGTTGGGGAGAGACAGATGACAGCTGAAATAAAGACTAGAGGGATGAGGGTTCGGGAGAGACAGATGACAGCTGAAATAAAGACTAGAGAGATGAGGGTTGGGGAGAGACAGATGACAGCTGAAATAAAGATTAGAGAGATGAGGGTTGGGGAGAGACAGATGACAGCTGAAATAAAGACTAGAGAGATGAGGGTTGGGGAGAGACAGATGACAGCTGAAATAAAGACTATAGAGATGAGGGTTGGGGAGAGACAGATGACAGCTGAAATAAAGACTAGAGAGATGAGGGTTGGGGAGAGACAGATTACATCTGAAATAAAGACTAGAGAGATGAGGGTTGAGGAGAGACAGATGACAGCTGAAATAAAGACTAGAGAGATGAGGGTTGGGGAGAGACAGATGACAGCTGAAATAAAGACTAGAGAGATGAGGGTTGGGGAGAGACAGATGACAGCTGAAATAAAGACTAGAGAGATGAGGGTTGGGGAGAGACAGATGACAGATGAAATAAAGACTAGAGAGATGAGGGTTGGGGAGAGACAGATGACAGCTGAAATAAAGACTAGAGAGATGAGGGTTGGGGAGAGACAGATGACAGCTGAAATAAAGACTAGAGAGATGAGGGTTGGGGAGAGACAGATGACAGCTGAAATAAAGACTAGAGAGATGAGGGTTGGGGAGAGACAGATGACAGCTGAAATAAAGACTAGAGAGATGAGGGTTGGGGAGAGACAGATGACAGCTGAAATAAAGACTAGAGAGATGAGGGTTGGGGAGAGACAGATGACAGCTGAAATAAAGACTAGAGAGATGAGAGATGACGGTTGGGGAGAGACAGATGACAGCTGAAATAAAGACTAGAGGGATGAGGGTTGGGGAGAGACAGATGACAGCTGAAATAAAGACTAGAGAGATGAGGGTTGGGGAGAGACAGATGACAGCTGAAATAAAGACTAGAGAGATGAGGGTTGGGGAGAGACAGATGACATCTGAAATAAAGACTAGAGAGATGAGGGTTGAGGAGAGACAGATGACAGCTGAAATAAAGACTAGAGAGATGAGGGTTGGGGAGAGACAGATGACAGCTGAAATAAAGACTAGAGAGATGAGGGTTGGGGAGAGACAGATGACAGCTGAAATAAAGACTAGAGAGATGAGGGTTGGGGAGAGACAGATTACAGATGAAATAAAGACTAGAGAGATGAGGGTTGGGGAGAGACAGATGACAGCTGAAATAAAGACTAGAGAGATGAGGGTTGGGGAGAGACAGATGACAGCTGAAATAAAGACTAGAGAGATGAGGGTTGGGGAGAGACAGATGACAGCTGAAATAAAGACTAGAGAGATGAGGGTTGGGGAGAGACAGATGACAGCTGAAATAAAGACTAGAGAGATGAGGGTTGGGGAGAGACAGATGACAGCTGAAATAAAGACTAGAGAGATGAGAGATGACGGTTGGGGAGAGACAGATGACAGCTGAAATAAAGACTAGAGAGATGAGAGATGGGGGTTGGGGAGAGACAGATGACAGCTGAAATAAAGACTAGAGAGATGAGGGTTGGGGAGAGACAGATGACAGCTGAAATAAAGACTAGAGAGATGAGGGTTGGGGAGAGACAGATGACAGCTGAAATAAAGACTAGAGGGATGAGGGTTGAGGAGAGACAGATGACAGCTGTGTTGGACCGTGGTCCAAGGCCCATAATTCCACACAGAAGGTCTACATCTTTACATGACATTAACGTTTTAGTCATTTAGCAGACGCTCTTATACACAGCGACTTACAGTGAGCTCATTCATCTTCATTATCTCAGTCACAGTAACTAAGTTTTCCCTCATTAAAGCAGCCATCAGCCAGTTGGTAAAGACAAGGAAAAGGGCTGAGTGTTATTGCAGACAGACGGTGTTTAGGTCTGGATGTTTGTGTCGGAGATGCAGCCTTCGTGGGGGAGGGACCAAGCCTCAAAATAAACTGCTGACATTAGTTATCTAAACCTGAGAGAGTTGTGGGAGAGTTTTGGAAGAGTTGTGGGAGAGTTGTGGGAGGAGTTGTGGGAGGAGTTGTGGGAGAGTTGTGGGAGAGTTGTGGGAAAGTTGTGTGAAAGTTGTGGGAGAGTTGTGGGAGAGTTGTGGGAGAGTTGTGGGAGAGTTGTGGGAAAGTTGTGGGAAAGTTGTGGGAGAGTTTTTTTGGAGGAGGAAAATAAGGATGTTGACAGAGACACTTGCTAGAGGGTTTTGAGGGAGGTATTTTGGGAAATGAAGAGAGAATGAAAGAAAGAATGATTTGGATAAGAGGAAATAGTGGGGGGGAGAGAGAAATAGAGAGAGAGAGAAAAAGAGAGAGAAAGAAAGAGCAATGGAAGGTTAATTCTTCCATATCTAAGCCTCTTTGCAGAAACTCCCTTTGTCTTCAGACTCCTCAGTCATTAGAGACTAATCCTATCAGAAAGGCTAATCTGAGGTTGCAGAGTTCACCATCTCTCCCTTCTCTCCTCTCTCTCTCTCCTCTCTCTCTCTCCTCTCTTCTCTCTCCTCTCTTCTCTCTCTTCTCTCTGCTCTCTTCTCTCTTCTCTCTGCTCTCTCCTCTCTTCTCTCTGCTCTCTCTCATCTCTTCTCTCTGCTCTCTCCTCTCTTCTCTCTGCTCTCTCCTCTCTTCTCTCTGCTCTCTCCTCTCTTCTCTCTGCTCTCTCCTCTCTTCTCTCTGCTCTCTCCTCTCTTCTCTCTGCTCTCTCCTCTCTCCTCTCTTCTCTCTCCTCTCTCTCCTCTCTTCTCTCTGCTCTCTCTCCTCTCTTCTCTCTGCTCTCTCCTCTCTTCTCTCTGCTCTCTCCTCTCTTCTCTCTTCTCTCTGCTCTCTCCTCTCTCCTCTCTTCTCTCTGCTCTCTCTCCTCTCTTCTCTCTGCTCTCTCTCCTCTCTTCTCTCTGCTCTCTCCTCTCTTCTCTCTTCTCTCTGCTCTCTCCTCTCTTCTCTCTGCTCTCTTTCCTCTCTCCTCTCTGCTCTCTCTCCTCTCTTCTCTCTGCTCTCTCCTCTCTCCTCTCTTCTCTCTGCTCTCTCCCCTCTCTTCTCTCTGCTCTCTCTCCTCTCTTCTCTCTGCTCTCTCTCCTCTCTTCTCTCTGCTCTCTCCTCTCTTCTCTCTTCTCTCTGCTCTCTCCTCTCTTCTCTCTGCTCTCTCTCCTCTCTCCTCTCTGCTCTCTCTCCTCTCTTCTCTCTGCTCTCTCCTCTCTTCTCTCTGCTCTCCTCTCTTCTCTCTTCTCTCTGCTCTCTCCTCTCTTCTCTCTGCTCTCTCTTCTCTCTGCTCTCTCTCCTCTCTATCTTCTCTGCAGGTCCAGCTCTCTCAACATACACATTGCTGGGCTCAGGCCACAACACACAATAAAGAGTCAAACACCATCCTGCTGGGTCCCCCCTCACCCCTAACTCAATGCCCAATGTTTCTAACCACCCAAAGCTAAAATTCATCGCTTTATTATAACTTGAATGACATGATATAATAATTAACAGTAGCAGCAGCGTATGTGATGAGTCAAAGTGCCTAAAGGGTGCAGATCGTCCACTATTTAACTAAACACACTGAACACACATATAAACGCAACATGTCACAATTTAAAAGATTTTTACTGAGTTACAGTTTATATAAGGAAATCAATCAATTGAAATAAATGAATTAGGTCCAAATGTATGGATTTCACATGACTGGGAATAAAGATATACATCTGTTGGTCAACGATGCTTTAAAAACAAAAGGAAGTGGCGTGGGTCAGAAAAGCAGTCCGTATCTGGCCTGACCACCGTCTGCCTCAAGCAGCAACCGTCCCCTACACATAGAGCTGATCAGGCTGTGGCCACCGTCTGCCTCAAGCAGCAACCGTCCCCTACACATAGAGCTGATCAGGCTGTGGCCACCGTCTGCCTCAAGCAGCAACCGTCCCCTACACATAGAGCTGATCAGGCTGTGGCCACCGTCTGCCTCAAGCAGCAACCGTCCCCTACACATAGAGCTGATCAGGCTGTGGCCACCGTCTGCCTCAAGCAGCAACCGTCCCCTACACATAGAGCTGATCAGGCTGTGACCACCGTCTGCCTCAAGCAGCAACCGTCCCATAGAGCTGATCAGGCTGTGACCACCGTCTGCCTCAAGCAGCAACCGTCCCATAGAGCTGATCAGGCTGTGACCACCGTCTGCCTCAAGCAGCAACCGTCCCATAGAGCTGATCAGGCTGTGGCCACCGTCTGCCTCAAGCAGCAACCGTCCCCTACACATAGAGCTGATCAGGCTGTGGCCTGGGGAATGTTGTCCCACTCCTCTTCAACGGTTGTGTGAAGTTGCTGGAAATTGGCGGGAACTGGAACAAGCTGTCGTACACGTCGATCCAGAGCATCCCAAACATGCTCAATGGGTGAAACGTCTGGTGAGTATGCAGGCCATGGAAGAACTGGGATATTTTCAACTTCCAGGAATTGTGTACAGATCCTTGTGACATGGGGCCGTGCATTATCATGCTGAAACATGAGGTGATGAATGGCACAACAATGGACCTCAGGATCTCATCACGGTATCTCTGTTCATTCAAAGTGCCATCGATAAAATGCAATTGAGTTCGTTTTTCGTAGCTTATGCCTGCCTATACCATAACCCCACCGCCCCCATGGGGCACTCTGTTCACAACGCTGACATCAGCAAACCTCTTACCCACGCAACGCCATAAACGCTGTCTGCCATCTGCCTGGTACAGTTGAATCTGACATTCATGTGAGCATTTGCCCACTGAAGTTGGTGATGACGCTGAACTGCAGTCAGGTCAAGACCCTGGTGAGGAAGACGAGCACGCAGATGAGCTTCCCTGAGACGGTTTCTGACAGTTTGTGCAGAAATTCTTTGGTTGTGAAAACCCACCGTTTCATCAGCTTTTCAGCCTTCTGAGGGGGCCCTCTTCACAACTGTGTTGGTGTGTGTGTGGACCATGATAGATCCTTAGTGATGTGAACACAGAGGAACCTATAGCTCCCTGCTGAGCAGTGTCATCCTCTCCTATAGCTCCCTGCTGAGCAGTGTCATCCCTGCTGGCTGGACACTTTGAGGTTGGAAGGTTTCAATTTCTCGGGATCGTGGCTGCTCTTTGAGGACTACTGTCATCCCCGACGACACAACAACTGCATCGGCTGGGATTTACAGAAATTGATCTGCCAGCTTGTGTAGTAAGGGGAGAGGAGGACTATTATGTTGGTCGGTGTGTGTGTGTGTGTGTGTGTGTGTGTGTGTGTGTGTGTGTGTGTGTGTGTGTGTGTGTGTGTGTGTGTGTGTGTGTGTGTGTGTGTGTGTGTGTGTGTGTGTGTGTGTGTGTGTGTGTGTGTGTGTAGCTAAAACCATTGGCGGTGTTGCTCAATAAACCTTGGTATTTTAATTTGGAGTGTGTGTTGCGCCTGTGTGCATGTGTGTGTGTGTGTGTGGGTGCTTGTTACCAGAGGGGAGGGAAGGCGGCACTTGTTTTGCAAGTCATGTATGCCACTGCTTTGAGTCGGTGGCTAAGTGTGGGGTTACTTTGACATAGCTGGGTCATAATCCGGGCTAACACAATACTTGTTCAGGCTTTAGCAAGGGCAAGCTAACACAATACTTGTTCAGGCTTTAGCAAGGGCAAGCTAACACAATACTTGTTCAGGCTTTAGCAAGGGCAAGCTAACACAATACTTGTTCGGACTTTAGCAAGGGCAAGCTAACACAATACTTGTTCAGACTTTAGCAAGGGCAAGCTAACACAATACTTGTTCGGGCTTTAGCAAGGGCAAGCTAACACAATACGTGTTCAGGCTTTATCAAGGGCAAGCTAACACAATACTTGTTCGGGCTTTAGCAAGGGCAAGCTAACACAAGGCTTGTTCAGGCTTTAGCAAGAGCAAGCTAACACAATACTTGTTCAGGCTTTAGCAAGGGCAAGCTAACACAATACTTGTTCGGACTTTAACAAGGGCAAGCTAACACAATACGTGTTCAGGCTTTATCAAGGGCAAGCTAACACAATACTTGTTCGGGCTTTAGCAAGGGCAAGCTAACACAATACTTGTTCGGGCTTTAGCAAGGGCAAGCTAACACAATACTTGTTCGGGCTTTAACAAGGGCAAGCTAACACAATACGTGTTCAGGCTTTATCAAGGGCAAGCTAACACAATACTTGTTCGGGCTTTAGCAAGGGCAAGCTAACACAATACTTGTTCGGGCTTTAGCAAGGGCAAGCTAACACAATACTTGTTCAGGCTTTAGCAAGGGCAAGCTAACACAAGGCTTGTTCAGGCTTTAGCAAGGCAAGACTTTATTTATTTTATTTCACCTTTATTTAAGCAGGTAGGCCAGTTGAGAACAAGATCTAATTTCCAACTGCCACCAGGCCAAGATAAAGCAAATCAGTGTGACATAAAAAAAAACACAGTTACACATAAAAAAACATACAGCCAATAACACAAAAGAAAAATAGAAAAATGTACAGCGTGAGCAAATGTAGAAGAGTAGGGAGGTAGGCAATAAACAGGCCGTAGACATTAAAGATTAGAAAGGCAAGTTTCTACCTACTCTGATACGTGGCTTTCTCACCTAGCTACAGTAGTACAGTACAGATGAACGCGCCAACTGTAAGTTGCTCTGAATAAGAGCATTTGCTAAGTGACTAAATGTAAATGTGAAAATGTACAGGCATTAGCAAGGCAGCTAACACTTGTAAGGAACGCCCTGCAGGACCCCTCTCAGGCTGGGCAGCAAAGAGGCCTCTCTCCCCCTTCAAACAGTCTAAACTAGGTACAGTGCCTTGCGAAAGTATTCGGCCCCCTTGAACTTTGCGACCTTTTGCCACATTTCAGGCTTCAAACATAAATATATAAAACTGTATTGTTTTGTGAAGAATCAGCAACAAGTGGGACACAATCATGAAGTGGAACGACATTTATTGGATATTTCAAACTGTTTTAACAAATCAAAAACTGAAAAATTGGGCGTGCAAAATTATTCAGCCCCTTTAATTTCAGTGCAGCGAAATCTCTCCAGAAATTCAGTGAGGATCTCTGAATGATCCAATGTTGACCTAAATGACTAATGATGATAAATACAATCCACCTGTGTGTAATCAAGTCTCCGTATAAATGCACCTGCACTGTGATAGTCTCAGAGGTCCGTTAAAAGCGCAGAGAGCATCATGAAGAACAAGGAACACACCAGGCAGGTCCGAGATACTGTTGTGAAGAAGTTTAAAGCCGGATTTGGATACAAAAATATTTCCCAAGCTTTAAACATCCCAAGGAGCACTGTGCAAGCAATAATATTGAAATGGAAGGAGTATCAGACCACTGCAAATCTACCAAGACCTAGCCATCCCTCTAAACTTTCAGCTCATACAAGGAGAAGACTGATCAGAGATGCAGCCAAGAGGCCCATGATCACTCTGGATGAACTGCAGAGATCTACGGCTGAGGTGGGAGACTCTGTCCATAGGACAACAATCAGTCATATATTGCACAAATCTGGTCTTTATGGAAGAGTGGCAAGAAGAAAGTCATTTCTTAAAGATATCCATAAAAAGTGTTGTTTAAAGTTTGCCACAAGCCACCTGGGAGACACACCAAACATGTGGAAGAAGGTGCTCTGGTCAGATGAAACCAAAATGGAACTTTTTGGAAACAATGCAAAACGTTATGTTTGGCGTAAAAGCAACACAGCTGAACACACCATCCCCACTGTCAAACATGGTGGTGGCAGCATCATGGTTTGGGCCTGCTTTTCTTCAGCAGGGACAGGGAAGATGGTTAAAATTGATGGGAAGATGGATGGAGCCAAATACAGGACCATTCTGGAAGAAAACCTGATGGAGTCTGCAAAAGACCTGAGACTGGGACGGAGATTTGTCTTCCAACAAGACAATGATCCAAAACATAAAGCAAAATCTACAATGGAATGGTTCAAAAATAAACATATCCAGGTGTTAGAATGGCCAAGTCAAAGTCCAGACCTGAATCCAATCGAGAATCTGTGGAAAGAACTGAAAACTGCTGTTCACAAATGCTCTCCATCCAACCTCACTGAGCTCGAGCTGTTTTGCAAGGAGGAATGGGAAAAGATTTCAGTCTCTCGATGTGCAAAACTGATAGAGACATACCCCAAGCGACTTACAGCTGTAATCGCAGCAAAAGGTGGCGCTACAAAGTATTAACTTAAGGGGGCTGAATAATTTTGCACGCCCAATTTTTCAGTTTTTGATTTGTTAAAACAGTTTGAAATATCCAATAAATGTCGTTCCACTTCATGATTGTGTCCCACTTGTTGTTGATTCTTCACAAAAAAATACAGTTTTACATCTTTATGTTTGAAGCCTGAAATGTGGCAAAAGGTCGCAAAGTTCAAGGGGGCCGAATACTTTCGCAAGGCACTGTACATACTTTTCAGAGCATCCACTCCGACCATTTTTTTCTCAAATAGCAATGAAACACACACACACACACACACACACACACACACACACACACACACACACACACACACAAAAAGTTACACACACACAGCACCCCGCCCTTTCCTATCACCCAAAATGTAAACAGCCAGCTTGTCTTTAATCTTCTAGTAGAGACCAGATGAGAACCACATGCAGCTCCTTGTCTTTAATCTTCTAGTAGAGACCAGATGAGAACCACATACAGCTCCTTGTCTTTAATCTTCTAGTAGAGACCAGAACCACATGCAGCTCCTTGTCTTTAATCTTCTAGTAGAGACCAGAACCACATGCAGCTCCTTGTCTTTAATCTTCTAGTAGAGACCAGAACCACATACAGCTCCATGTCTTTAATCTTCTAGTAGAGACCAGAACCACATGCAGCTCCTTGTCTTTAATCTTCTAGTAGACACCAGATGAGAACCACATACAGCTCCTTGTCTTTTATCTTCTAGTAGAGACCAGATGAGAACCACATACAGCTCCTTGTCTTTTATCTTCTAGTAGAGACCAGATGAGAACCACATACAGCTCCTTGTCTTTAATCTTCTAGTAGAGACCAGAACCACATACAGCTCCTTGTCTTTAATCTTCTAGTAGAGACCAGAACCACATGCAGCTCCTTGTCTTTGATCTTCTAGTAGAGACCATAACCACATGCAGCTCCTTGTCTTTAATCTTCTAGTAGAGACCAGATAGAACCACATACAGCTCCTTGTCTTTAATCTTCTAGTAGAGAGCAGAAGAGAACCACATACAGCTCCTTGTCTTTAATCTTCTAGTAGAGACCAGATGAGAACCACATACAGCTCCTTGTCTTTAATCTTCTAGTAGAGACCAGAACCACATGCAGCTCCTTGTCTTTAATCTTCTAGTAGAGACCAGATGAGAACCACATACAGCTCCTTGTCTTTAATCTTCTAGTAGAGACCAGAACCACATGCAGCTCCTTGTCTTTAATCTTCTAGTAGAGACCAGAACCACATGCAGCTCCTTGTCTTTAATCTACAAATGTAGAGACCAGAACCACATACAGCTCCTTGTCTTTAATCTTCTAGTAGAGACCAGAACTACATACAGCTCCTTGTCTTTAATCTTCTAGTAGAGACCAGATGCGAACCACATGCATCTCATTGTCTTTAATCTTCTAGTAGAGACCAGAACCACATGCAGCTCCTTGTCTTTAATCTTCTAGTAGAGACCAGATGAGAACCACATACAGCTCCTTGTCTTTAATCTTCCAGTAGAGACCAGATGAGAACCACATACAGCTCCTTGTCTTTAATCTTCCAGTAGAGACCAGAACCATTTGAGAGAGACACAGACAGACAGACAGACAGACAGACAGACAGACAGACAGACTCAGGGTCTAGGGGTGTATAGAGACAGACAGACAGACAGACAGACAGACAGACAGACAGACAGACAGACAGACAGTTAATTGATGCAGGTGTCGCTCCACGTGTGATAAACAACGAACAAAGGAAACTAAAATTAGAAGTGTCAAAGAGTGTGAAAAACAGCTGGGTACAGTGTTGGGTGGGTACTGGGTTGGGTGGGTACTGGGTTGGGTGGGTACTGGGTTGGGTGGGTACTGGGTTTGGGTGGGTACTGGGGTTGGGTGGGTACTGGGTACTGGGTTGGGTGGGTACTGGGTACTGGGTTGGGTGGGTACTGGGGTTGGGTGGGTACTGGGGTTGGGTGGGTACTGGGTACTGGGTTGGGTGGGTACTGGGTACTGGGTTGGGTGGGTACTGGGGTTGGGTGGGTACTGGGTACTGGGTTGGGTGGGTACTGGGTACTGGGTTGGGTGGGTACTGGGGTTGGGTGGGTACTGGGGTTGGGTGGGTACTGGGTTTGGGTGGGTACTGGGGTTGGGTGGGTACTGGGTTTGGGTGGGTACTGGGTTGGGTGGGTACTGGGTTTGGGTGGGTACTGGGTTTGGGTGGGTACTGGGGTTGGGTGGGTACTGGGGTTGGGTGGGTACTGGGTTTGGGTGGGTACTGGGGTTGGGTGGGTACTGGGTTTGGGTGGGTACTGGTGTTGGGTGGGTACTGGGTTTGGGTGGGTACTGGGGGTGGGTACTGGGTTTGGGTGGGTACTGGGTTTGGGTGGGTACTGGGGTTGGGTGGGTGGGTACTGTGGTTGGGTGGGTGGGTACTGGGTTTGGGTGGGTGGGTACTGGGTTTGGGTGTGTACTGGGTTTGGGTGTGTACTGGGTTTGGGTGTGTACTGGGTACTGGGTTTGGGTGTGTACTGGGTTTGGGTGTGTACTGGGGTTGGGTGTGTACTGTGTTTGGGTGATTAATGGGTGGGTGGGTGGGTGGGTGGGTACTGGGTTTGGGTGGTTACTGGGTTTGGGTGTGTACTGGGTACTGGGTTTGGGTGTGTACTGGGTTTGGGTGTGTACTGGGTTTGGGTGGGTACTGGGTTTGGGTGGGTACTGGGTTTGGGTGGGTACTGGGTTTGGGTGTGTACTGGGTACTGGGTTTGGATGGGTACTGGGTTTGGGTGTGTACTGGGTACTGGGTTTGGATGGGTACTGGGTTTGGGTGTGTACTGGGTTTGGGTGGGTACTGGGTTTGGGTGGGTACTGGGTTTGGGTGTGTACTGGGTACTGGGTTTGGATGGGTACTGGGTTTGGGTGTGTACTGGGTACTGGGTTTGGATGGGTACTGGGTTTGGGTGGGTACTGGGTTTGGGTGGGTACTGGGTTTGGGTGGGTACTGGGTTTGGGTGTGTACTGGGTACTGGGTTTGGATGGGTACTGGGTTTGGGTGTGTACTGGGTGGGTGGGTGGGTGGGTGAGTAACACTGCAGGTGATTGAGGATCAGGATATTAGGATGGTTGGTATAGGAATAAACAAAACAACACAACTCACTGTAAGGCCGATGATAAGAATGTAAACCAGGGACGCTACAACTTCACTGACTCGATTATGTGATAATGCCATTCGAAGCCGGCTTCGGGTTACCAACATATTAAAATAATGCTTGACATATTATCATTAAAAACATTATTTTTTATTAATTTATTCATACTATTTCATCCTTCCACAAGATAAAGTCCCAACCCAAACCTAGGGTTGCTACCCAAGCCGCTGGTTATTCCTTCTATCGGTTAGGTTGCCAGAGACGTGACCCAGTCGTTTAGTCTTTTTTTGCTCTGTATCTATTTAGAATGAACGACTGGGTCGTTCGTTCTGAATGTTCCATTGTCTTACTGGCTGGCAACGTTCGTATCCCTTGCTAGCTAGCTAGCTAGCTAGCCAACTACGGCTAACTTACAGTCAAGTTAAAAAGTGCAGCCAGAATAACAGCAAAGTTGCTGCATTTTCATTGGTTTAAGCTGTTTTCTAGTGACTATTTATGTGGATCCATCCAAAACAATGATCTTCATTGAATCCGTGTTTAATACCAGAGTTACTGTACAACTTGTCAGGGACAAACTATAAAAAGGGCTTCAACAGCATGAGTCCCAAACTCAAGACTTCAGCATTACCCATAAACCCATGCTCTTCTCCCAAGAGTCAGAATAACCTTTCACAATAAAATCCCACACATTATGTTATCACAAGGAAGGTCTCGATATCAATAGAAGGCAATTACCTTAGACAGTTATACAGGAACTAGTCAAAAATATATGTTTAACCTTTAATTAACTAGGCAAGTCAGAACAAATTATTGTTTTCAATGACTGCCTAGGAACAGTGGGTTAACTGGTCTAGGAACAGTGGGTTAACTGGTCTAGGAACAGTGGGTTAACTGGTCTAGGAACAGTGGGTTAACTGGTCCAGGAACAGTGGGTTAACTGGTCTAGGAACAGTGGGTTAACTGGTCTAGGAACAGTGGGTTAACTGGTCTAGGAACAGTGGGTTAACTGGTCTAGGAACAGTGGGTTATCTGGTCTAACAACAGTGGGTTAACTGGTCTAGGAACAGTGGGTTAACTGGTCTAGGAACAGTGGGTTAACTGGCCTAGGAACAGTGGGTTAACTGGTCTAGGAACAGTGGGTTAACTGGCCCAGGAACAGTGGGTTAACTGGTCTAGGAACAGTGGGTTAACTGGTCTAGGAACAGTGGGTTAACTGGCCCAGGAACAGTGGGTTAACTGGTCTAGGAACAGTGGGTTAACTGGTCTAGGAACAGTGGGTTAACTGGTCTAGGAACAGTGGGTTAACTGGCCCAGGAACAGTGGGTTAACTGGTCTAGGAACAGTGGGTTAACTGGTCTAGGAACAGTGGGTTAACTGGCCCAGGAACAGTGGGTTAACTGGTCTAGGAACAGTGGGTTAACTGGTCTAGGAACAGTGGGTTAACTGGCCTAGGAACAGTGGGTTAACTGGTCTAGGAACAGTGGGTTAACTGGTCTAGGAACAGTGGGTTAACTGGCCTAGGAACAGTGGGTTAACTGGTCTAGGAACAGTGGGTTAACTGGCCTAGGAACAGTGGGTTAACTGGTCTAGGAACAGTGGGTTAACTGGTCTAGGAACAGTGGGTTAACTGGCCTAGGAACAGTGGGTTAACTGGTCTAGGAACAGTGGGTTATCTGGTCTAGGAACAGTGGGTTAATTGGTCTAGGAACAGTGGGTTAACTGGTCTAGGAACAGTGGGTTAACTGGTCTAGGAACAGTGGGTTAACTAGTCTAGTATCAGTGGGTTAACTGGTCTAGGAACAGTGGGTTAACTAGTCTAGTATCAGTGTGTTAACTGGTCTAGGATCAGTGGGTTAACTGGTCTAGGAACAGTGGGTTAACTGTTCTGGGAACAGTGGGTTAACTAGTCTAGGAACAGTGGGTTAACTGGTCTAGGAACAGTGGGTTATCTGCCTTGTTCAGGCGCAGAGCGACAGACAGATTATTACCTTGTCAACTCTGGGATTATGATCTTGCAACCTTTAAGTTACAAGTCCAACGCTCTAACCACTGGGCTACCTGCCGCCTCACTATACTGTAAATACACATGAACCCAAATGCTCTTTCACTAATGATAAAGGGCAAGGAAAAGATAGATATAACACAACTAGAACAAACCCTGGAATCAACTGGTATGTAATTCAGGCTGTCCCCCTGATTAGGTACAGGTGAGTCTATGTAAAGTGGTGTGGCAGAAGCTCCGCCTCTGGGGTTAGGAAGTTGATGGGATTGGGTGTTTGGAAAGTCAGTCATTGAGGAAGTGCATGTTCCGGGGCGTGTTCAGCAGGATGCAGCGTTTTTGGAATGTTCAGAAGCCTCTGCCGTGTAGAATATTAAATCACGTTGGCTCTGTACATTGCATTTCTATTTGAAACCTTCAACAACTTTTATCTGCTGAACGTGGCCCTGGTGGTAAACAAGGGGATTTGAACCGTGTGTAAAAGCATTTACAGCGGCAGTACTTTGATGATGACAGTTGTGATAATTAACAGTTGATAAACGAAAAACGTGCAGAAGACTTCACACCTCTTTGATGTTTTTTGACAGTTTGCGTGTTAGATTGTATTTAATTAAACACGTGTGTTTCTCATTTAGACCAAACAATTAAATGTAGGTTTACTGAGGTATTTATATGGGTTCTTTATGTTCAGACAGTCACGTGGTCACAGAAGCAACACAAAGGAACCAGCAGAGATAACTACATGAAGATGTTCTATCTACCCCTCAAGTTCATTATCCTTAATACATAGGAAATCTTACTCCCCAGAGTAACTATCTTACTCACCAGAGTAACCATCTTACTCACCAGAGTAACTATCTTACTCCCCAGAGTAACTATCTTACTCCCCAGAGTAACTATCTTACTCACCAGAGTAACCATCTTACTCACCAGAGTAACCATCTTACTCCCCAGAGTAACCATCTTACTCCCCAGAGTAACTATCTTACTCACCAGAGTAACCATCTTACTCACCAGAGTAACTATCTTACTCCCCAGAGAAACCATCTTACTCCCCAGAGAAACCATCTTACTCCCCAGAGTTACCATCTTACTCCCCAGAGTAACCATCTTACTCACCAGAGTAACTATCTTACTCCCCAGAGTTACCATCTTACTCCCCAGAGTTACCATCTTACTCCCCAGAGTTACCATCTTACTCCCCAGAGTTACCATCTTACTCCCCAGAGTTACCATCTTACCCACCAGAGTAACCATCAGAGTAACTATCTTACTCACCAGAGTAACCATCTTACTCACCAGAGTAACTATCTTACTCCCCAGAGAAACCATCTTACTCCCCAGAGAAACCATCTTACTCCCCAGAGTAACCATCTTACCCACCAGAGTAACCATCAGAGTAACCATCTTACTCCCCAGAGAAACCATCAGAGTAACCATCTTACTCACCAGAGTAACCATCTTACTCACCAGAGTAACCATCTTACCCACCAGAGTAACCATCTTACTCACCAGAGTAACCATCTTACCCACCAGAGTAACCATCAGAGTAACTATCTTACTCACCAGAGTAACCATCAGAGTAACCATCTTACTCCCCAGAGAAACCATCTTACCCACCAGAGTAACCATCAGAGTAACCATCTTACTCCCCAGAGAAACCATCTTACTCCCCAGAGTAACCATCTTACTCCCCAGAGTAACCATCTTACTCCCCAGAGTAACCATCTTACTCCCCAGAGAAACCATCAGAGTAACCATCTTACTCCCCAGAGAAACCATCTTACCCACCAGAGTAACCATCTTAGTCCCCAGAGAAACCATCTTACCCACCAGAGTAACTATATTACTCCCCAGAGAAACCATCTTACTCCCCAGAGTTACCATCTTACTCCCCAGAGTTACCATCTTACTCCCCAGAGTAACCATCAGAGTAACCATCTTACTCACCAGAGTAACCATCTTACTCACCAGAGTAACCATCTTACCCACCAGAGTAACCATCAGAGTAACCATCTTACTCCCCAGAGAAACCATCAGAGTAACCATCTTACTCACCAGAGTAACCATCTTACTCACCAGAGTAACCATCTTACCCACCAGAGTAACCATCTTACTCACCAGAGTAACCATCTTACCCACCAGAGTAACCATCAGAGTAACTATCTTACTCACCAGAGTAACCATCAGAGTAACCATCTTACTCCCCAGAGAAACCATCTTACCCACCAGAGTAACCATCAGAGTAACCATCTTACTCCCCAGAGAAACCATCTTACTCCCCAGAGTAACCATCTTACTCCCCAGAGTAACCATCTTACTCCCCAGAGTAACCATCTTACTCCCCAGAGTAACCATCTTACTCCCCAGAGAAACCATCTTACTCCCCAGAGTAACCATCAGAGTAACCATCTTACTCCCCAGAGAAACCATCTTACCCACCAGAGTAACCATCTTACTCCCCAGAGAAACCATCTTACCCACCAGAGTAACTATATTACTCCCCAGAGAAACCATCTTACTCCCCAGAGTTACCATCTTACTCCCCAGAGTTACCATCTTACTCCCCAGAGTAACCATCAGAGTAACCATCTTACTCACCAGAGTAACCATCTTACCCACCAGAGCTCTCACATTAAAAACAGCTGAGAACAAAACCCATTACTGTCATTTGCTGTTATCTCAAGGGTTTATTTGCTATGAAATTCTATTCATTGACATTTTTAAGTAGATTGATGAGGTCCGTTGGTAAGACAACGTGTCGGGTAGATATACTTACCTTGGTCCTGTTCACTCTGTTTGGGAGATAAAGTTCTGGTTGACCTCGGGAAAACCCATAACTACAATCTCACGTCATTGTGTCAGATGCTTCATTTCATTCTGGGGGCAGACGTGTTGTAACTATGGTTGCACTACCCCCCCCCCCCCCCCCTCCCCTCTCTCTTTGCATGTGAAGGCCAAGTCTATGTGCCAAACGTCCCTTCTCCTTCAGAAATGTGAAAGATGCGAAATCGTGATTTATCCAAATTATCAGCGACATAAAATCCGTACATCAGAACAAAGTTGTTTGTTAGTCGTTGCATCCAGCAGTCTGTTGACAGATGCTATAATATCATCCTATGTTACGTACATATGTCAACCAGAGATTAAGTCTGGTCGGTACTGATGCCAGCAATCTGAATGGTAGTCGTTGGAGTCAGCCACTCTGGTGTCCTGGTCACCAATCTGAAGGGTCGTCATTAGAGTCAGTCACACTGGTATCCTGGTCACCAATCTGAAGGGTTGTCATTAGAGTCAGTCACACTGGTATTCTGGTCACCAATCTGAAGGGCAGTCATTAGAGTCAGTCACTCTGGTGTCCTGGTCACCAATCTGAAGGGTCGTCATTGGAGTCAGTCACACTGGTATCCTGGTCACCAATCTGAAGGGTCGTCATTAGAGTCAGTCACACTGGTATCCTGGTCACCAATCTGAAGGGTCGTCTTTAGAGTCAGTCACACTGGTATCCTGGTCACCAATCTGAAGTGTTGTCATTAGAGTCAGTCACACTGGTATCCTGGTCACCAATCTGAATGGTCTTTATTACAGTCAGTCACACTGGTATCCTGGTCACCAATCTGAAGGGTCGTCATTAGAGTCAGTCACACTGGTATCCTGGTCACCAATCTGAAGGGTCGTCATTAGAGTCAGTCACACTGGTATCCTGGTCACCAATCTGAATGGTCTTTATTACAGTCAGTCACACTGGTATCCTGGTCACCAATCTGAATGGTCTTTATTACAGTCAGTCACACTGGTATCCTGGTCACCAATCTGAAGGGTCGTCATTAGAGTCAGTCACACTGGTATCCTGGTCACCAATCTGAACGGTCGTCATTGGAGTCAGTCACACTGGTATCCTGGTCACCAATCTGAAGGGTCGTCATTAGAGTCAGTCACACTGGTATCCTGGTCACCAATCTGAAGGGTCGTCATTAGAGTCAGTCACACTGGTATCCTGGTCACCAATCTGAAGGGTCGTCATTACAGTCAGTCACACTGGTATC
Organism: Oncorhynchus clarkii lewisi; assembly: GCF_045791955.1. Classification (NCBI taxonomy): domain Eukaryota; kingdom Metazoa; phylum Chordata; class Actinopteri; order Salmoniformes; family Salmonidae; genus Oncorhynchus; species Oncorhynchus clarkii. The sequence continues at coordinate 53,180,822 of NC_092169.1, forward strand.
CTGGTCACCAATCTGAAGGGTCGTCATTAGAGTCAGTCATATAGATTCCTCAGTACTGTGTGTTAGGGGGTCATTAATACTGGACTGTACCATGTCCTGTTTGATATAGATTCCTCAGTGCTGTGTGTTAGGGGGTCATTAATACTGGACTATACCATGTCCTGTTTCATATAGATTCCTCAGTACTGTGTGTTAGGGGGTCATTAATACTGGACTGTACCATGTCCTGTTTCATATAGATTCCTCAGTGCTGTGTGTTAGGGGGTCATTAATACTGGACTGTACCATGCCATGTCCTGTTTCATATAGATTCCTCAGTGCTGTGTGTTAGGGGGTCATTACTACTGGACTATACCATGTCCTGTTTGATATAGATTCCTCAGTGCTGTGTGTTAGGGGGTCATTACTACTGGACTGTACCATGTCCTGTTTGATATAGATTCCTCAGTGCTGTGTGTTAGGGGGTCATTACTACTGGACTGTACCATGTCCTGTTTGATATAGATTCCTCAGTGCTGTGTGTTAGGGGGTCATTACTACTGGACAGTGCCATGGTCTCAGGCTATTCTCAACTATCCTCCTGATGCCCTCTCAGAAAAGAATGAATTTTCACACCTCCTCTGCAGCTCTCTCTCCCACCTTCCCCCCCCTCTCTCGCCCTCCCTCTCTCTCTCTCCCACCTTCCCTCTCCCTCTCTCTCTCTCTCTCCCTCTCTCTCTCTCTCTCCCTCCCTCCCTCTCACTCTCTATCTCTCTCTCTCCCTCCCCCTCTCTCTCTCTCCCCCTCTCTCTCTCTCTCTCTCCCACCTTCCCTCTCTCTCTCTCCCTCCCTCTCCCTCTCTCTCTCTCCCTCTCTCTCTCTCTCTCTCTCTCCCTCTCTCCCTCATCTCTCTCTTTCTGTCTTACCTTCTCTCTCTCCCTCTTTCTCCCTCTCTCTCTCTCTCTCTCTCTCTCTCTCCCCTCTCTCCCTCATCTCTCTCTTTCTGTCTTACCTTCTCTCCCTCCCTCTTTCTCCCTCTCTAGTCAGCACACTACTCACACTCATCTACCTCATACACTCTGCCCCCCACCCTTCTTGTCCCCTCTTTTCTTCCTCCACTCTCTCTCTCTCGCTCTCTCTCTTTCTCACTTTCTCTCGCTCTCTCTGAGGTGCTGATCAATTCACAGTCTCTCTGGGAGGTGTGAGACTCTTTCTGCCTCACCCTGTGATTGGCTGACACATGAAGCAGCTCACTCACCCCCTACTTCTCCCTCTGAGGCACTAGCCCTTTGCTTCTCACTCTAAGGCCCTGTCCTGGTCGCGCTGAAGGAACAAGGCAGGCTGCCTTCTCACTCTAAGGACCTGTCCTGGTCACTCTGAAGGAACAAGGCAGGCTGCCTTCTCACTCTAAGGACCTGTCCTGGTCACTCTGAAGGAACAAGGCAGGCTGCCGTCTCACTCTAAGGACCTGTCCTGGTCACTCTGAAGGAACAAGGCAGGCTGCCTTCTCACTCTAAGGACCTGTCCTGGTCACTCTGAAGGAACAAGGCAGGCTGCCTTCTTACTCTAAGGACCTGTCCTGGTCACTCTGAAGGAACAAGGCAGGCTGCCGTCTCACTCTAAGGACCTGTCCTGGTCACTCTGAAGGAACAAGGCAGGCTGCCTTCTCACTCTAAGGACCTGTCCTGGTCACTCAGAAGGAACAAGGCAGGCTGCCGTCTCACTCTAAGGACCTGTCCTGGTCACTCTGAAGGAACAAGGCAGGCTGCCTTCTCACTCTAAGGACCTGTCCTGGTCGCTCTGAAGGAACAAGGCAGGCTGCCTTCTCACTCTAAGGACCTGTCCTGGTCGCTCTGAATCAGAGAGGTGCGGGGGGCTTCCTTAATCGACATCCACGTCATATCACACTCTTCCAGAGGAGAGGTCACTCTCTCTTTCTATCTCTCTCTCTCAGTTCAATTCAAGGGGCTTTCTTGGCATGGGAAACATATGTTATTAACATTGCCAAAGCAAGTGAAGTAGATTTACAAAAGTGAAATTAATTAACAATACAAATTAACAGTAAACATTACACTCACAGAAGTTCCATAAGAATAAAAACATTACAAATGTCATATTATGTCTATATACAGTGTTGTAACGATGTACGTGGTTAAAGTCTCTCTCTCTCTCTGTCTCTCTCTCTCTCTGTCTGTCTCCTTTTCTCTCTCTCTCTCTGTCTCTCTCTCTCTCTGTCTGTCTCCTTTTCTCTCTCTCTTTCCCTCCCTCTCCCTCTCTCTCTCTCTCTCTCTCTCTCTCTCTCTCTCTTTCTCGCTCTATCCCCCTTTCCTCTCTCTCTCTCTTTCTCTCCCCTTCAGAGTGTCTCTGACACCATTAGCACACCTGAAATAATAGCTCAAATGACAAATGTTGAGGGAGGAGTGGGTGGGAAAGAGAGACGGAGGGGGTTGGAAAGAGAGAGGGAGATGAGAGGTAGATGATGGAGGGGGTAGGGATAGAGAGAGAGAAAAGAGGGGGAGGGAGAGAGAGGTAGATGATGGAGGGGGTAGGGATAGAGAGAGAGAAAAGAGGGGGAGGGAGAGAGAGGTAGATGATGGAGGGGGTAGGGATAGAGAGAGAGAAAAGAGGGGGAGGGAGAGAGAGGTTAGAGTGATGGTGATGGGTTCTGTATCTATCCATGGGTTTTTTAATTTTTTTATTTAACTTGGCAAGTCAGTTAACAACAAATTATTTGTACAATGTTGGCCTAAAGGGGAACAGTGGGTTAACTGCCTTGTTCAGGGGAACAGTGGGTTAACTGCCTTGTTCAGGGGAACAGTGGGTTAACTGCCTTGTTCAGGGGAACAGTGGGTTAACTGCCTTGTTCAGGGGAACAGTGGGTTAACTGCCTTGTTCAGGGGAACAGTGGGTTAACTGCCTTGTTCAGGGGAACAGTGGGTTAACTGCCTTGTTCAGGGGAACAGTGGGTTTAACTGCCTTGTTCAGGGGAACAGTGGGTTAACTGCCTTGTTCAGGGGAACAGTGGGTTAACTGCCTTGTTCAGGGGCAGAAGGAGAGCTTTTTTCCTTGTCAGCTCAGGGATTCGATCCAGCAACCTTTACGGTTACTGACAAAACACTCTAACCACTAGGCTACCTGCCGGTTTAACAGGACTGTATCCTCCGTGTTTGCGTCCCAAATGGCAGAGCCCCCTGGGCAAAAGTTGTGCACTATATAGGAAACAGGGCCCTGGTCTAAAGTAGTGCACTATATAGGAAACAGGGTGCCATTTAGGATGTACTCCATGTTAGCAGCACTACAGCCAATGACCTGTAACCGCTGCCACAATGTGAAAATTGAGTGGTAGTATTCAGAGAACAGTGGATCTATTATTACACCCTGTGGTGTGTGTGTGTGTGTGTGTGTGTGTGTGTGTGTGTGTGTGTGTGTGTGTGTGTGTGTGTGTGTGTGTGTGTGTGTGTGTGTGTGTGTGTGTGTGCGTGCGCGCTCATGTGTGTGTGTGTGTGTGTGTGTGTGTGTGTGTGTGTGTGTGTGTGTGTGTGTGTGTGTGTGTGTGTGTGTGTGTGTGTGTGTGTGTGTGTGTGTGTGTGTGTGTGTGTGTGTGTGTGTGCGTAATCATGCTACTTTATCCCTATGCTTCAAATAATGCACAGCATATTCCATTTTAATTCTTGTAATTTCCACATCTTCTTGGTTTCATGCCGCCTCCCAGTTCCTGTGGTTATCAGCCTACGTTACTTCTGGGTCTTTTCATCTCCATATATACTGATAATAAGTCCTGTTTCTTCTCCGGGGACTGAGGCTGTTTGAACAATTATGACCCAATATTAGGAAGGTGTCTTGTCATATAACAATATAGTATTTTATCTCACAATTTAATGATGTGCTGTTTACTGCGGGCCTATCTATGGTCAATGGGACATTAATTCACACACGTGCAAACAAAACATAAACAATATTTACATGAAAATATTTATTGTCATCAAGCTTAAAGGACAAACAAGGGAGCAAAGACTAAATCCCCCAAAATGTAAACGACCATAGTCATCATATTATCTCCACGTTAGGTGAATTAAGAAATGCCTGTTATATTTTGTTAATGGAACAGTAGGCAATTCTAGTTGTGCTTTAGATGTTCCACTGTGATCATGTCCGTTTTTAAATAAGTCAACTTATAAATCCCTTCCAACAGGCAACGGACTTTTTAAAGAAAACTACATTTCAAAGTATTTTACATTTTTTTATTAAAAATTATAATAGCTGTTTGCAATGTTGATGAAGTTTTAATGTTCGCTCAACCTTAGTTCTGTCTCATTACCGTTGATAATACATGTAATTTCTCCTAACGCCGGTAGAAGGCGCAAACGATTAAGCGTTAACGTTTTGTATCAAAGAGAATGGCATCCAACAGTAAACAGTAACATTTGTCTTGTGCAAATGAGAAGTAGCTGATTCGAAAGGTAATTCTTACAGATAATTCACACTATCATTCGACTAGTGGAAAGACAATGGTTTGGAAATGTGCTGTTCATGAATATGTTCCTTTTGATTTGTATAAGTATTGCAGGGCGACACCGATGTTTATTTCTCATGGTGTGGAGTTCCTGAGTTCCTGAGTTCCTGAGTTCTTGGGTTCTTGAGTTCCTGAGTTCTTCAGTTCCTGAGTTCTTGGTGTGTGTTTGTGTGTGATCGGCTCATGACAATTGAGGATTAAATTGCGATCTCGATTGGAATATTTAAACTTTTAATACAGGCCTATAATAATTTACTTTGACACTACACCTCAAATATAGTTTTCAATACCAAGTTGCTTACTGTATTTTTTAAATTATATATTTTTTTACCTTTATTTAACCAGTCAGTTAATAAAGAACACATTCATATTTACAATGACGGCCTAGGAACAGAGGGTTAACTGCCTTGTTCAGGGGCAGAAAGACAGATTTTTACCTTGTCAGGTCGGGGATTCGATCTAGCAACCTTTCGGTTACAGGCCAAACTCTCTAAACATTTAGGCTATTTGTAAATGTTTCCAAAACTTCCCCTAAAAGTCTAAATAAAAATATTGCTGCAAAAATCATCGGAATTATTGATGTAGAGGATTTCATTCATTTCTAAATAAAGACGCGTCCTGGTTATGAAAACAATACACTCAATTGCACTTTTTCATTTTTAACATGTGTATAGGCTAGGCTCCTATAACCACTCACTTAAACCAGAGTTCAAACTATCAGGCCATTTCCTTTATATATCCTAATATTGTTTTGGACTAATTCATTTCACTATTTCGCAGATAATTATTAGGCCTACATTGTAGACAATACTTTGGATATAATGCAAGGAGAACAAATGGACACTATTCGCAATGCCAGTGTTACTAATTTTAATACGCTAAAAAGTTGTACCTACGTATCTAACAAGTAGCCTGATCTAAACAGATATATTTTCCAGCCAAACGACAACATGCTGCTGGAAGACAGAATCCAGCGATGGCCTCTGCTGTGGCTGTAGCTCTACGGATCCTAACACGTTTGGGCGCATTGCTGCGGGGCTGATAAAGATTGACCTCCGTTTGACTCCTGAACCACCCGGTGCCAGGCGCTTTTAGGGAGAGACTTTGAGGACTATTATTAGGAAAGACAAATACACGGACATTATAGTCTATGGGGTTTTCTTTGCTAATGTAGACTTGATATTTCAAACTTTTTCGAGAGGCGTGAATCATACAGAAAGCTATGCTCATGGCTGGGAAAATACGATTCATTATTGTTCATTAATGTAATTCAGTTGTAAGCCTATTAAATGGTATTAGTCCATATAGAAAGTTGTGAAATAATGATTTTTAAAAACAACTTGTTTTATTCTAATATTAAAACACCGGCCTATATGACTTTCCCCCAATGACAATGTTCCAGCATGACATTGTTTAATCGTTAATTAACTTGACTTTTCTCCCCTTCTCCCTAAGTTAGACTGCAGGTCTACACGTTGACCATCCCGTGCACTACTCTCAAACAATGTCTCGAATTGTTATGTCAGTCGAATGTGGCGGTCAACTCAGATTTGACTGTCAGGAAAGAAATACCTTTTGATTTGATTACATGGACTCATGACATTATCCGTCCTCCGGAAGCAGATTAAAGATGAAATGATGATATTTGCTCTCTCTAAAATGAGCTGACTCTCGCCAATGAGAAACCTAAAGAGCAAGAGTGAAAGTATTGCTGCTTGCCCCTGTTGTGGTCTGTAGCGTCCTTTTATAGACGGTAATTGAAGCAACTTAATTACTTTATAATGCCACTCTGGTTCTGTGACAGCAGTTAGTAGCCTAGACGTTGATGTAATTCACCTTTCCATGTCAATTTAGACCAGGCTCGAGCTATTTACGAAGACGACCAATTTAGTTGGATGGAGATAGACACACAATTCTGAAAATACGAGGGCTAAATGTCATGTGGTATCCAGTCACGCATTGTAAAACGAAATGTATATCTCAATAAATCTAATATTTCTTAACGTAAATAAATCATTTTTTAGTGCCTAATAATATGTGAGGGTATTTTCACTCACGTTTCCACCATATAGGCTGCATTAATGTAGAAAAACATCATTTAGGAGAGATAACTACTCACCCATGAACTACTGAAAGTAAAAGGAATACAACGAGGTCTAATCGATATGCGTAGATAATTTATCCTAAATGTTTTGCTTCCATCCTTGTGCGTAACCCACGATTCCCCGGGAATTCCATGAACCCGTGTGTCCTCACCGCCTTCATATAGCTTTCCCAGTCCCACCGAGCCCGTTACAGTGTCTGCCCCCAGCCCCGTACATGTCTCACTCATCCGTCGGTCGGTGCACGGGGCTTTAATAGTAATTTCGTGCCTGTAAATTTGGATCCCACGGCTCGGGACTGGTGGTGGTGGTACCACGGGAGTCGCGTCTGAATGTGTGAACGCTGTATTATGTGATATGACAGTGCGGCTGGCAGCGGGGCATTATGATCGATGACAGATGAATCTGCAGGCTAACTTCAAACACCTTGTCATCGGGGCGTTTGGAGTAACACGTTATGAACAGCGACGGGATGGCTTAGCATAATCAGAAGATATAGCGGAACCGTATGAAAGGCCATTCTCTCCTGGCATTTGTGTGAAATAAGTTGTCTATACGTACAGGTTATAAAGTCATCATATATATATATATATATATATATATATATATATATATATATATATATATATATATATATATATATAGAGAGAGAGAGAGAGAGAGAGAGAGAGAGAGAGAGAGAGAGAGAGAGAGACAGAGAGAGACAGAGAGAGAGCGAGAGAAATGTAACATGTGTATGCACATATAGCTGCCCAGGCTGAACATAATCATATAGCCTGTAGCCCACTCTCTTCTGGCATTTGTGTTGAAACAAGTGTAGTAACTCGTTTGAATAGCTTCTTATCAGTAATGTAGGCTAACATCTATACATCCACCTAGTTCAAGCAATACAAGCATATATTGTATTGAAAATGATAAACAAATACATACATTTGAATGTATACTTTGTCAACGATTTTCATTGATGTAGCCTAATATAATAGATCTATGGTTCCTTTTCCATAAATCGATTTGTAAATAAATATTATAAATCGCCCTTTTACACTCAACAGTTAGCTACATTGTCCTATGTGCACACGGTGACAAAGGGGTCATTGTGAGGAATAAAATGTCCTATATTGACCAAATAACACGGTAATCCGATTATTGAGAATATTTAACAAAGTTAAAGTTTTTAATCTGGGGTAAAATCAACCCAATAAAACGTATGATGAGTTATTATATCGGTTTAAAATGCATAGATATTGTATATATATATAGGCTATCTCGGAAAAGTTTTAGAAAGTAAGGACAAGTAGGAAAGAGATGGAAAATAGAACGTGTGTGTGTTATTGTGTTGTTGAGAGAGAGACAGAGACAGAGAGAGACAGAGAGAGACAGAGAGAGAGAGAGAGAGAGAGAGAGAGAGACAGAGAGACAGAGAGACAGAGAGAGACAGAGAGAGACAGAGAGAGACAGAGACAGAGAAAGACAGAGGGAGAGAGAGAGAGAGAAAGAGAGAGACAGAGAGACAGAGAGACAGAGAGAGACAGAGACAGAGAGAGACAGAGAGAGAGAAAGAGAGAGACAGAGAGAGAGACAGAGAGAGACAGAGAAAGACAGAGACAGAGACAGAGAGAGAGAGAGAGACAGAGGGAGAGAGAGAGCGAAGAGCGAGAACCCTAAAAGACAAATGAGAACGAGCTAGGGTTTGTGAAATATTCAAACGTTGTGTGAAATGTATATATATACTTATTACAAAAGACACGTTTTTAATTTGCGAGCAGCGTTTTGTTTTGCAGCTCCCCACCAATGTGGCCTGAAATCGATCAATCACCACATAGTTGATCATCTCGAGATCCAATAGGGGACTCGCATCACTGTGCCGCGCTTCCATTGGACACCCCTGGCGGACTCCGTGAGCGTGCAGCGACTCGGAGCGGCCCATTCGGCGCAGAGAGGGGGAATGGGTGACGGAGGGCACGACGGAGAACTGTACCACTCTGTAAGCACTCTGACAGCAACATGAAGCTGACAGGATAGAGAGACTCTAATCTAGTGAGTTTTTCAGCTTCAGTTTTAAAGAAAGACCAATTATAGAGCACCATTCAAATGCTTTAGTAAAAAGATTGTTAGTAAAATATTTATATATTTTACCAAAAAATACCAAAATGTTGTCAATGGCCTATACAGTATTGGGCACACTAACTTCATCAAACCTAACGATATCTCTCTCTCTCTCTCTCTCTCTCTCTCTCTCTCTCTCTCTCTCTATATATATATATATATATATATCTAATATCTAATCAAGCAATTCAACAATTTCTCCCAAATCAAATAGGCTACTTACTGTAAGACGATGTAAAGTCTAATGTAAAAGTGTGATATGAAATCATGAATCTGCTGTTTTGCAGAAGGGACTTATGGGATATTCCCTAAAAACATGCCACTTCGACTCAAGTGACTTCTCATAGCAGGTTAGGAGAGCATTTTTGCTAACCCTTACACTAACCATTTTCCTAACCTTCACCTACTAAGTCTCCTAAACTGCTATGTTAATCTTCCTAACCTGCTGCATACATTCTCCTAACCTGCTAAGAACAGTCATAGCTGTATCGAAATGACATGTTTTTAGGGAGTCCCGCCCAGTTCTAGTCCAAATAGATAAAGACATCTCCACAATAACAGAGATGAGTAGACTTGGGCCGACATTAATAGGAATGATTAAGTGCATAGACGTGTTCAAGGTGAAAACTGTGTAAATGGTCAAAGAGGAAAGGCCGGGTATGTTGCAACCAAGAGCACTTTAAAAGGACATTACCATAGGTTTATTTAAGATTTAACTTCCGTTCAAAAACATGGATTTGTCACGGATATAAATATAATTAGAATAGCATACTGCAAGGCGTTTCCTACTGGGCACGTTGGTGCAACATCATTTTATTGAAATGAGGTGGAAACAACGTTGATCCAACCAGTGTGTTCTCTTCTACCTAGTAGCCTACTAGTTTTCACATTATTAAAATCTGGAATGGCATCAAAGTCCTGAGACGATAATCTTAATCTTGGGATTAGTTGGAAAAATCCACATTTGTAAATAGAAAGGAAAAAAAACGTGAGTCAAACAAACACTACAGTAAAGTCGAGAACACGACCAAGAGTCAGGGTGATATCCCACACGCCGGGGCTAAAGCTATGCATGCATGGCTTTGACCAGAGCAACACCACCAGGGGCAGAGGGATGTTCTCCCTATAGCCTAGAACACAAACAGACAGGGGCTCGGAATACCCACTGACTGCTCAACTCGAGCTTTCGAAGGTCCTCCCACGACACCCCCCTCCTCTCCGCGCGACTTGATGTAGCCCATTCGCATTGTGTATAACGCGACCTGTTATGGCCACCACTACTTCCGGGTTTCGGCAGTCTGGTCCATATCCACTCCTCAGTCGCGTTTCCCAACTACTCGCACCCATTGTACACAAACCAACGAGGAGTTGGCGACTGAGCACAGCATCGATCGAGGGCTGCTCCTTTAAGAAAGACTAAGCCTGAATTATCACCCCACCTCCTCCTGATCTCCTTTACAGGGCTTTTGCGTTTTAAAAAATCAACCCAGGAGCCGAGAGTGATCAAAAGAAAAACGAGTGAGCTGAATGTTTTGTGTGCATTTGACTATTCACATTAGGTGTGCTAACCCGTGGAAGCGCGGCGCGGATCATCATTCATTCCGGGCTACTTTGACAAGCCTCGGCGTTTGATTGACAGGCGTGGTGGCAAAAAGCCATGAGACTTCGCTAGTTTTGTTTTGAGGGGTATTTTCATACTGTTTTTTTTTGGAAAATAAGACTGGGGTTTCTCTCCCTATGCCACTGCCCTGGGGATAGCTCAGGCCCTATTCGCGGTTGCTTTGGACTGAACTTGAGCTGAAGAGGGCTGGCTTGAATTCATCGTTGCATTTCTCTTGCAAGAAATACGGATTCTTGAAAGATCTCGCATTTGGAATTTGCGTTTTTATTTGTTCTTCACCCTGGCCTCTTAGGGGATATATCCGAAGCGAAAGGAGAGAAGAAGAGAGGGACTAGAGGAGGGATATGGCGCAGCGGGTACGTAGCAAGACTATCCCGAAAAGTTTCACTGTAACTCCACTGTGTGAAAATGCAAAGCCATATGAACACGGTAACGTGGCCAATGACAGACGCTCGCGGCGAAACTTTACTTTCTTCTTCAAGACCCCGCTGGACCGAATTCCATGTTTTGCAGTTTTGCATCTTTGGCACAATATTACGCACGGACGCACATATTTGCTGCTTCGCGAACTAGGGACATTAGAAGTGTCATCCTATCTGCTGTTTCCAGATTAGTCTTGACAGGCCAGTTACTGGAAGAGAAACAAAGAGCAATGGAACCAAACAAACCCAAACTTTATACTTCCAAAGTCGAATTTAAATGACTTTAGTCATTTTTGTAATTCATCAAATTCATGTAAATGCTTTGAGTTTTGAATCTCTGAGTGTTTTTTGAGATTATAATTTATTATCATCTAGAGTTGCATCCTCAATGATAGTTTATTACAAAGTATGCCTAATAACGTTTAATTGAGTCATTTGGGTAAAAAAAACATTTTTGCATATGCTAATAAAACACATTTTTGTCATGATGTGATGACATATGATTTGATACATAGCCTAAAACCCCCGGAATACTCGACTAGATGGCATAATTTTTTAAAATCAAATGTAAGAGAGATCACACTTATTATTCAAAGACCTTTTGCTTGATGGAGAGACACACTACATCAGTACCACGCGGGTCATTTGTGCACCTCTCCACGTGTCAGGGTCTAAATGGTAGTCTTTATAATACCGTGTCACGTTCAGAGTCCACAATACATCATTAAAATCACTCATTAATTCGTTAAAGAAACAGGCCCCAACATAAATGTTGTTTTAACTTTTAGTCAACGTGTTATACAACACGTATGTCTGTGTGAAAAGACATATTCAGGCACACATTTAGTATGGGCGTATGGGGATGGAAAATATGTAGACAACTTATAACTACAAATGACTTCGGTTTAAATGTTCATCTATCTATACTAGACATCTTCAATGATCATCATTATGAGAAACAGAAACATCAATTTAACTGCGTTTGTTAAATATATTAATGATGGTGTATTTGGCGTGTAATAACAGAGTAACCCATGTTACACAATTCTAATGATGCTCTAAAATGAGCAAACACTGTAATTAAAGAGACTAAATGTTGCGAAAGCCTACTATCAAATCATTCAAAATACACAAAGACGAAACATGCATGCTTGTCATCCGTTCTATCCTGCTCATATATATTTCAGTTTTTGCTATTTTAGTAGGCCTAGTTTTGGAATTAAAGATCAGATTTGAATAATGTTTTAACGAGATTATCCCTAATTTTGTTACTATTTCTTATATGGTGGTGTAAATATGTAAAATACTCTTAGAGCTACAGTTGAACTTTAAGGGTATTATATTATTGAATATAAACAAGGTCACTAAGGCCAACCTCGGTAGACTTCATTTTTTATTTATTCATTCATTGGTAGGTTACTATTTACACGTTATATTGTTGTCTGCAAAGTGCGTAAAACCACCACAGTCCTATAACTGTCCATTCAGTAGGAAACTGTGTTGTTATTGTGTATACAGTACGAAGACTTGCCCCACTACGGGATGGACGGGGTGGGTATCCCCACCACCATGTACGGCGACCCGCACGGTGCCCGCTCCATGCAGGCCGTCCACCTCAACCACGGCCCCCAGCTACACTCACACCAGTACCCGCACACAGCCCACAGCAACGCCATGCCGCCTAGCATGGGCTCGTCCGTCAACGACGCCCTGAAGAGAGATAAAGACCAGATATATGGGTAGGTGACTGTAGCTTACGGTTATATATGAGCAACTTTGTGTGGGATTTCACATGTTTTGGTTGATTTTCTTGTTGGAGTTGAAAATGTGTAGACTATTAGGCCGTGAAGAGCGGTTGGGAAAAAGTAAAATACACGTGGGATTGTTACCTGGGAATTATTGTTGTTTTGGAACTTTTTTTGTAAGAATAATTTATTGTCGAATGTTGTGTTGACTTCTATAACTTGGCACAAAGTTGTGTGCTCTTTATGTACTCAAAATAATAGGCTACGATATTTGCTGACACCAAATATTATGCACCCGTGACCCTGAGACCAATAGCTACTATGTACAGCAGCACATTTTAGGCTATATGTTTTGGAAATTAAAATTCCAATTAGTTTATTGTAGTTTTACAAGGACCTGTAATTGATTACTACATATTAATATAACTAAATGGTGTGCAATGGTCATGTTATATGGCCAATTTCGAGGAGTTTTATGTAATAAAACAGACACCCAAAATTATGCACACCCTACATTAATTTAGATGAGTTAATTAAAATTCCAAAGCATGATGTATGTACGGTGACTGAACATGTCACAAATAATTTAACTATTTTACTCAGTTCAATGAATGGTAGGCTTACTTGAGAGCGCCATATTTTTCTTAAATTCTAGACATTGGCCCTAACATTTCCAGAACGGTCATATCCGCGATTTACAAATGAGACTAAAATGGAACAAATTGCACGTATTAAACGTTTGCTATTTTCAAAGACAAAGGCAGATCTGGTCTATAGGCTTAGGAGAACATACAGTGCTGCACAAAAAAAGTACATTTTATTCAAATCATTTGACACAATTATCTGTCACTAAAAACTATATCGTTTGAATATTTTTCTGCACTAATAGGCTATAAACGCCTTACATAAAACAGCATACACATATCACCAATTCCCAGAGCTATGCCTAGTTGTTGAGACTAGCTTATAGAACCAGTGTTGACCCCGGCCTTGTTCTCTGCGGTGACATTTGCTATTGTGTTTGATTCCATGCAGGCACCCCCTGTTCCCCCTGCTTGCACTGATTTTTGAGAAATGTGAATTAGCGACTTGCACGCCCAGAGAGCCTGGGGTCGCGGGAGGAGACGTTTGTTCATCGGAATCTTTCAATGAAGATATAGCAGTGTTTGCAAAACAGGTCGGTGAAAAAACGTTACGCGCTATTAACATAGGCTACATTATGCATACGATTATAGATGTGTGTGGCTGAGCATAAGCCTATGTTTTTAAGCTGGGTATTTTGTTAGTGTAATTAAATGTTATTGTAAAGTTTAACATTGGAAATGTTTTGAAGCGTGTGTTGTTTAGAAGTAGCCTGATAGTATTTGTTATGCCATTAACAGTAGTTTATGTTTAACGCATTGTTCAATATTGGGAATACTATTTTAATATTAAATACATTATTATTTTTCTCACGGATGTTGCCCATAAGTGTTGAAGTGTTCATGATTTTGTGGTTTTAGATTCGGGCAGAAAAGCCGTTATTTTCATCGAATCCAGAACTGGATAACCTGGTAAGACAAATATTGATTTGATTATACAAGAAGTGGGCTAAGGACTAAGAGCCAACGTGGATGTATCCAACATATCAGGGCTTGCCTTCATATTATGTCACGGTTTCTGAAAACCAGACGCTGTTAGTTCAAAACGTTTCTCCAACGACTGGAGGTTGTTGTTCTTCAATCCGGATTGTTTGATTTTTATGATAGCCCTCGGTTGTCACGGTAGATAACCATCTTTTGAGGGCCGCATTAGAAAGCTGTCAAATGGATTTGGACTACATTTCCCTCGATGGAAAGTTATTACGTTAATAGTTTTCACTTGTAATGTAGGATATCTAATGCTTATGTCTGGGATAGCTTCTATTGTGTTTGATTGATTAGCCAATGTTGTAATGCCGTACGCTTATAAGGTTGAATATCAAGCTCGACATAAAATCAAAATTCAAAATCCAATTTAACATGAATAATTTTCTCCATTGTAGTTTCTTATATCCTATCCAGAAACATATGCCTATTTCATATTAGGACATTTTACAAGCTAATCTTTTTTTGTATTGTTATTTAAATTTTTCAGATGATTCAAGCCATTCAAGTTTTACGGTTTCATCTTCTGGAGTTGGAAAAGGTAATATCCCAGCTCCCTGTTGCTGCCTCGCCTTGTCACACTTCATAGCTATGGGCGACATTTGCATAAATGTATTTTTCTAGTCGGCTATAATTAGTGTCGAAATCAATCACGGGGCCTATTTCTCTTCCGCGTTGTAGCCTAATCACAACGCAAGCTGCTACAACTGCATGGAGCGGATATCTCTGTGACCAAATCTCTCTGAGAGCTAATAGTTTATTTTGGTGTAGATTACATACAAGGTGAATTAATTATATAATTTAAAGTATGTTATACGCGCTTTAGGTATTGGAGAATGCTAAAGGCCGAGAAAAGTAGCCCGCTGTAGCATAGATTGGCGTGACATCAGTGAGCTATTTTTGTATATGGTATATTGATATGTTTTACCAATGGTAGCCCACTGTCCAAACAATTGATCAGTTGAAATGATTGTTAATTAACTTTCAGTAGGCCGAGTGTTGGGCTATTTTAATACAATTCAAAACATGATATAACAGAAGGGTCGTTGCAGGCTGTAGCAGCATTGTGTAGCGATGCATTTAGCCCATACAGCATGCACCATCCTCGGCATGACCAGGCGACATGCACCGGGTTGGTTCGGTGGTAATAATGGAATCACTGGAGGAAATGAAGCAGTTTACCTTAAATGTCAATCAGTCGGGTCACCCCACCACCTCCCTAATGGACACAACCTGGGGGCACTGATACATTTAACACGGGTGTTGACTAGGTTGTAGCCCGCCAGTCTTCTTGTCATTGTCAATTTTCGTTGAAGTCTCAATTTTTCTCTGTAATAAAGTTACTTCATATTTCTGGATTCGGCTGGTCACGTGGGAGCGCACAGCAACACCATGTGCTCGCCTCAACCCATTTGGACCAGGTTGTCCAAGTTGGCTTGTAGCTTTGTAGTTGCAGGCATGTGTCAGATATACAGTACCTCATGTCTTTTCTTTTGGTGTGTTTTCCTATTCTCTTTTATGTTGTTCTATAGGTACACGAACTATGTGACAATTTCTGTCACCGGTACATCAGCTGTCTGAAAGGAAAGATGCCCATCGACTTGGTGATCGACGACAGAGAGGGCGGATCAAAATCGGACAACGAGGAAATAACAAGATCATCCGGGCCTCTTGATCAGGTAATGTCACATCTCTCTCTCTCTCTTTCTCTCTCTCTCTCTCTCTCTCTACTGGGAATATTCAGCGTGGTGTCTTCTGGGTCACTTCTCCGCGAGGCGCTGTTATTTGCATACGATTAAGACCATTTTAGATTCCATCGGAATGAAAATTTCTCTGTATAATGTATCCATTATTGGCCCATTAAGGTTTGATCCGGGAACCGACCCGGGGGAGATTAGCCCGAGAAAGCATCGCCATAAACTTGACCTGCTTCTTGTCCATTTTAATTTAGCCATCTTTCCCTTTTCTTATTTTCCTCCTCCTCTCCACCACCTCTGTCTTCTAGTTTTTAATCAAAACGAAACGTCATCAGTGCATTTGTATTACCACGCAGCCACTGTGGAGAGGCCAAACGCATAGTTTGATATCTCACCGGAGGGACTGAGACCGTGGGTTTAGTTGCCTTGGATTTCCCGTTGTAGTTTACGGTTCATTAGGTGTCTTGTCAGTATTTTTCCTCAGACATGAGCGCACATTGCTTAGGCGAATAGCCCTATTCGTGACCACTTTGTGCTTTAAAGCGCGAAGACAGAGAGAGATTCCATGGCACTTGCTGAAATTACGGTTTGATTTTGAAAGCTACTTGGCAGTAGGTTAGATTAGGACAAGGCAGTAGGCTACATTAGGGCAAGGCAGTAGGCTAGATTAGGGGAATGTTTCCTATTGTGAGTCGCGGGCAGCAGCAGCGATATCAGCACATCCTTCATTATGTGCTCCACTGGCTGCTCGCTCTCGAGGGACATTGTAGTGCGCGCGCAGGCATGACCCTAATGGTCCGTATTGCCGTTAAATAATGATAACAGTAATAATGATTAGAATTATGCAAATCTATAGCCCTATCTTTTATGCGGTGGATTTTAGGCCATTAATAGCATGCTTCATTTTGTAGCCTGAATAGAGACACAGCTTTTCTTATTTCACTTAACAAAATAGGCCTATATTTTCGAAAGTTATCTCTGTTAGGGTTTTAGAGAAGAATGAATGAAGGCCCTCAGAGACATAGGCTATGGATACCGATGAAGGGAAAAAACACAAGTGGCCAAATTAAAGAGATTAGCGGCTAGGCAGATATAAAAAGTAATGAAGCGATTAGGCTAAATAATTTAAATCCGTGGACCTCCATATGGTTGAGTGGCCGGCTAGAGCTGGCGGTCTGTTGTAGTGCTCCGGAGAGAGTGGCAGCGAGCAGCTTCCATGTTCTGTGGTGAATAGCGTAGTTAGCAGGCAGTATAGCCTAGGCATCGTCATTCATGGACGAGCTGGGACCAAAATGGGAGCGACCCCCTGCCTGCCTCAAGCTTCCTCTCTCTCGCTCTCTCTCTCTCTTTCTCCGTCACCAGGCCCATATTAATGATTATGCTAATGAGGCAGATCGCCCCGCCAGATAACACTTCATTTAATTCAAAAGCAGAATTAAATAACATGATGCCAATTGTGCACTTAAGTGTTTCTTTGAACGCGTATTCTTTGGGGACCTTGTCAAAGACGTTGCGCCTAGATAGTCTGAGATATGAGTGAAACTGTGGAAGATAAAGGGGTATCGAAATATAGGCTTCGCGAACACCCTAGGGTTTGTAGGTATATGAAGCACATCATGTTGTGCTCGCGGGCAGTGATATGGTACTTTAATTGACTTTAAGATGAAGACATGCCCTATTTTAATCTAATGATGGCCTTCCTTGTAGCCTAAATATTGAGGCTAATATCATATAGGCATATAGGTTGACAGTGTCTCCGCTGTGAAGCGCATTAATATGTAAAAACTGTTCTGACAGATCTGGAATATGTCCATATCAATTAAAGTCCTGATATTTCAGAGTAAGATTATGATACAATACAAAGTAGTGCAGCTAGCCTACATTTTAGGCATATCTGCTTAATGATCCATAAACCACAAATTAACTTATCCAGAGAGCGCTGAGGGGTCTTTGGCTCAAAGATAAGACCGTTTTCAATTAAATGAAACTGCACTTGTTTTATCGCGATACTTTCCAGCTGAGCTGAATATAGGCTATGTATTTTAGTATTTTGTATTTCTTGTAGGACATTTTATGCTTTTGCGTTTGTTAGGCGGCCGTGACACCCTTAACGGATTAGCGCCGTGTGAGAATTATCTCTATCCATATGTATTGTTAATATACGCCCTGGGGCATAACGTTCAATTGGACTGGAAAAAATATAGAGAATTTGTTAACAAGAAGGAACGGAAGCTCATTTATGCACAAACCAATTTATTCCAGCGAGGGGACTGTAGCAGAAAAGGGCAAAAAAAATAGTACTTTGAATTTATTAAACTCCAGGGTCTGCGCCGAGTTACTAGCAGCTTGTGCACCCAAGCATTGAACCAATAATGTTCCGTTCCGACTCCTCCATCTTTTTTTCCTCCCCTTGTTATTTTGCTTGTCTCTTGCTTTGCGCAGGAAAGTAGCGCATGCAGGAAGGACACAGGGCGCCTCTTGTCAAAAAAAGGAGCGGATAAGAGCATTTTAGGAGAGGTGAAACAGTCATAGAGAGAGGGAGAGAGTCTGGCTGTGAAGGCTTGTGAATGTGACCAAGCCAGTTTGGGTGTGCGTGTGCGTGCGTGCGTGTGTGAGAGAGCCCAGCCTGGCTACATGCTCCCTTTAAAACCCTTTTCCCCCTTCTCCCTAGAAAACTAGTTTTACCACATTTATTTGACATATTTAACCCCTTTATTTACTACACTTGACCGCAGCCTCTCCCTGCTCATTTTGACCCACTTGAAGGGTAGTCAAACATTTCCATAAATAGTTTCCTTTACTCTTCACTTTTTAATTAAGTGGTGTTCATGTGAACATAACACATTTCAAAACAACTAAAAAGTGATACACTTCTTAGCATATCGTCTAGTCTCCTCCACGGGAATAGGTGATGCTAGGAAATAATGTGCTTCTTAGCATATCGTCTAGTCTCCTCCACGGGAATAGGTGATGCTAGGAAATAATGTGCTTCTTAGCATATCGTCTAGTCTCCTCCACGGGAATAGGTGATGCTAGGAAACAATGTGCTTCTTAGCATATCGTCTAGTCTCCTCCACGGGAATAGGTGATGCTAGGAAATAATGTGCTTCTTAGCATATCGTCTAGTCTCCTCCACGGGAATAGGTGATGCTAGGAAACAATGTGCTTCTTAGCATATCGTCTAGTCTCCTCCACGGGAATAGGTGATGCTAGGAAATAATGTGCTTCTTAGCATATCGTCTAGTCTCCTCCACGGGAATAGGTGATGCTAGGAAACAATGTGCTTCTTAGCATATCGTCTAGTCTCCTCCACGGGAATAGGTGATGCTAGGAAATAATGTGCTTCTTAGCATATCGTCTAGTCTCCTCCACGGGAATAGGTGATGCTAGGAAACAATGTGCTTCTTAGCATATCGTCTAGTCTCCTCCACGGGAATAGGTGATGCTAGGAAACAATGTGCTTGCATGTTCCTAGGCTTCATCAACGCAGATTCCAACAACGACAACTAAGATTCCACACGACAACTAAGATTCCACACGACAACTAAGATTCCACACGACAACTAAGATTCCACACGACAACTAAGATTCCACACGACAACTAAGATTCCACACGACAACTAAGATTCCACACGACAACTAAGATTCCACACGACAACTAAGATTCCACACGACAGCTAAGATTCCACACGACAGCTAAGATTCCACACGACAACTAAGATTCCACACGACAACTAAGATTCCACACGACAACTAAGATTCCACACGACAACTAAGATTCCACACGACAACTAAGATTCCACACGACAACTAAGATTCCACACGACAACTAAGATTCCACACGACAACTAAGATTCCACACGACAACTAAGATTCCACACGACAACTAAGATTCCACACGACAACTAAGATTCCACACGACAACTAAGATTCCACACGACAGCTAAGATTCCACACGACAGCTAAGATTCCACACGACAACTAAGATTCCACACGACAACTAAGATTCCACACGACAGCTAAGATTCCACACGACAACTAAGATTCCACACGACAACTAAGATTCCACACGACAACTAAGATTCCACACGACAACTAAGATTCCACACGACAACTAAGATTCCACACGACAGCTAAGATTCCACACGACAACTAAGATTCCACACGACAGCTAAGATTCCACACGACAACTAAGATTCCACACGACAGCTAAGATTCCACACGACAGCTAAGATTCCACACGACAGCTAAGATTCCACACAACAACTAAGATTCCACACGACAGCTAAGATTCCACACGACAGCTAAGATTCCACACGACAACTAAGATTCCACACGACAATTAAGATTCCACACGACAACTAAGATTCCACACGACAACTAAGATTCCACACGACAACTAAGATTCCACACGACAGCTAAGATTCCACACGACAGCTAAGATTCCACACGACAGCTAAGATTCCACACGACAACTAAGATTCCACACGACAGCTAAGATTCCACACGACAGCTAAGATTCCACACGACAACTAAGATTCCACACGACAACTAAAACACATAAAACTAGTATAGGAAGACAGCTCCATATTCTGTTGTTTTAAAGTCCTTCAGTCATACATGCAGACGTGGCCCATGTATACATATCCCCACCCAGGGCTTAATCTCTTCTCTGTGTTGTTGATGACATGGTGCTTGTTGCCTTGCCGATTGCATACGTATTTGCCTAGCCCACACATGGCTCTCCACTGCTCCGAGTGAGCAACGAGATGGGAGGTCGTTCCAGCCACCGCGTCACAGCAGCAGCTAGCGCTCCGTTTGCACAGTTGTCTTTAATTGCAGAGAAGCAGGAGGAAGGTGCGCAGCAAATCTGCTAATGAACTTTGTGACAAGCTCAGAGAGTGGAAAACTGCTGCACCCTATTCCCTATTTAGTGCACTACTTTTTTCCAGGGTCCAAAGGGCTCTGTTCAAATGTAGTGCACTATGTAGGGAATAGGGTGCCACTTGGGTGGCATCCCCAGGCTGTCTAGATGCTGTGATAATAACGCTGTGGACACTGCATCTGGTGAGCTCTTCTCCTCTATTGTGCCCTCCATCCTGAAGTGGGGATCATTGTGCCCTCCATCCTGAAGTGGGGATCATTGTGCCCTCCATCCTGAAGTGGGGATCATTGTGCCCTCCATCCTGAAGTGGGGATCATTGTGCCCTCCATCCTGAAGTGGGGTTCATTGTGCCCTCCATCCTGAAGTGGGGTTCATTGTGCCCTCCATCCTGAAGTGGGGTTCATTGTGCCCTCCATCCTGAAGTGGGGTTCATTGAAATGACCCTTGTTTTTTCTTCCTATTTCCAGAGTGGTTCTAGAATGATTGAAAAGGAACATGCTCATTGGTCATATTGTTTGGAATGGGTTGAAGAGCGCTTTGAGCCAGTGTATGCAAATTCTGATAGCATAAGGACTTTGATTTAGATACGTTTTGTGAGTGTATACATAAATACAACCCTGAAGGTTAAGAAACATAGTGTCATTAGAAGTAAGACAAACACATGGTATTAACTGGTGTGTATTCAGGCCCAATTGAGACCAGAGTCTCATTCCCAATGCTGACCTGAGTACAAACATTTTTTATCACAAACAGGAAGTACAATTAACATTCCAAATAAAACAAGAAGAATAACAATTACTTAAAAACCACAACCTCAACACCACAACCTCAACACCACAACCTCAACACCACAACCTCAACACCACAACCTCAACACCACAACCTCAACACCACAACCTCAACACCACAACCTCAACACCACAACCTCAACACCACAACCTCAACACCACAACCTCAACACCACAACCTCAACACCACAACCTCAACACCACAACCTCAACGCCACAACTACAACACCACAACCTCAACACCACAACCTCAACACCACAACCTCAACGCCACAACCTCAACACCACAACCTCAACACCACAACCTCAACACCACAACCACAACACCACAACCTCAATACCACAACCTCAACACCACAACCTCAACGCCACAACCTCAACACCACAACCTCAACACCACAACCTCAACACCACAACCTCAACACCACAACCACAACACCACAACCTCAACGCCACAACCTCAACGCCACAACCTCAACGCCACAACCTCAACGCCACAACCACAACACCACAACGCCACAACCTCAACGCCACAACCTCAACGCCACAACCTCAACACCACAACCTCAACGCCACAACCTCAACGCCACAACCTCAACGCCACAACCTCAACGCCACAACCTCAACGCCACAACCTCAACACCACAACCTCAACGCCACAACCTCAACGCCACAACCTCAACGCCACAACCTCAACGCCACAACCTCAACGCCCCAACCTCAACGCCACAACCTCAACACCACAACCTCAACACCACAACCTCAACACCACAACCTCAACACCACAACCACAACACCACAACCTCAACGCCACAACCTCAACGCCACAACCTCAACGCCACAACCACAACACCACAACCTCAACACCACAACCTCAACACCACAACCTCAACGCCACAACCTCAACACCACAACCTCAACACCACAACCTCAACACCACAACCACAACTCCACAACCACAACGCCACAACCTCAACGCCACAACCTCAACGCCACAACCTCAACGCCACAACCACAACACCACAACCACAACACCACAACCTCAACACCACAACCTCAACGCCACAACCTCAACGCCACAACCTCAACGCCACAACCTCAACGCCACAACCTCAACACCACAACCACAACTCCACAACCTCAACGCCACAACCTCAACACCACAACCTCAATACCACAACTACAACCTCAACACCACAACCTCAACACCACAATAGAACTAAAGGAGGATTTACCTAAATTTGTGGAGACCAGAGGGACCTCAAGAATGAACCAATCCTGCGAGCGGGTTTGGTAGCTCATTCTCTTATAGGTTAGCAGCAAAGTTAGGTAAGTTGGAAGCTTGTGTAGCGGAGCTTTGGAAACAAAGAATAGCAGTAATGAAGTGACCTGTGGGACTTCAATGAGGAGCAGCCGACCTTTTGATACAGGAAGCAGTGGTGATTATTGAAACTGTCACCTGTGGGACTTCAATGAGGACCAGTACAAAAGTATTCAAGACTGTCACCTGTGAAAAACATGTATATCGTGTTTGAGGCTTCTCTCCGTGGACAGTCGTCAGTGTTTGGCTAGAGAGCTCCCGGCCACAGTAACACACGGCCATCTTTCCTCCACAATAAAGCCCAGGTTCTCTGGCTTCTCCTCCACAGGGCCTTGTTCCCAGGTGCCTTCCACCCAGCTGTGTTTGTGTGTGTCTTTTGTGTGTGTGTGTGTGTGTGTGTGTGTGTGTGAGAGAGACCTAGCAGTGTTAGTTTAGGTTACTCCCGTGGTTATCTGGCTGACCCCTAGTGACCCCTTGGGCATGCTGTGACTCAATGGAAAGCCTGACCAGTGACCACTGGGACACACACACACACACACACACACACACACACACACACACACACACACACACACACACACACACACACACCTCTCTGAGGGGGCGCTAGTAGTTCTGTAATCATCATGTTGCTCACTATAGTTAATCTATATCTGCTGCTGTCCGTTCAGTATGGATCAAAATACACAAGGCCAACACTCTCCATCTCTCTCTCTCTCTAAGCCCCCCCCTTCTCTGTCTATCTCCTTCTGTCTCTCTCTCTCTGTCCCCCCCTTCTCTGTCTATCTCCTTCTGTCTCTCTCTCTCTCTCTCTCTGTCCCCCTTCTCTGTCTATCTCCTTCTGTCTCTCTCTCTCGCTGTCCCCCCCTTCTCTGTCTATCTCCTTCTGTCTCTCTCTCTCTGTCCCCCCCTTCTCTGTCTATCTCCTTCTGTCTCTCTCTCTCTCCTTCTGTCTCTCTCTCTCTCTCTGTCCCCCCTTCTCTGTCTATCTCCATCTGTCTCTCTCTCTCTCTCTCTCTCTCCCCCCCTTCTCTGTCTATCTCCATCTGTCTCTCTCTCTCTCTCTCTCTCTCTCTGTCCCCCCTTCTCTGTCTATCTCCATCTGTCTCTCTCTCTCTCTCTCTCTCGCTCTCTCTCTCTCTGTCCCCCCCTTCTCTGTCTATCTCCATCTGTCTCTCTCTCTCTCTCTCTCTCTCTCTCTCTCTGTCCCCCCTTCTCTGTCTATCTCCATCTGTCTCTCTCTCTCTCTCTCTCTCGCTCTCTCTCTCTCTGTCCCCCCCTTCTCTGTCTATCTCCTTCTGTAAGCAACAATCTCCCCTGTTCTTCAAAACAAACTTTGGATTATTCCACTGATTGTCAGTAATAGCTGGGCTTTGTAGTTGAAAAGAGGGGCTTTAACCCCCCCCTGCCCCCCTATTCCCCCCCCCCCCCCCCCGCCTAGTCCTTTCCATTAGAAGTGAATGTGGTGCTGCTGTGGACGATTCAACAAGTGATACAAAGAGTTGACCACGTGACCTGTGTGGGTTTCTTGTCCTCTTTTATAGTGCTGGAATAACAAGTAGGGTGTGATTCCATGAAGGAATCAGAAACAGAGGAACAGGCCCCACTTCAAACAATATCTCAATGAATATAGAAAGGACTTTTAAAACAGGGCAGTAAAAATACACCATTTTACTGGCATTTGCTTTTAAAGACCATCGATAAGATAGATTGTTTAGTGTTGTAATCGTTACTGTCTTAGTGATTATAGTGTAGTAAATGGCAACCATAATCTACCGGTTTCTGTTATCTTGTAAGTCTTCAGCTTCTTCCTTGAAGTTATTTTCTCAGGCTGCTGTCCCTCTCTCTGGTGCCAAGTGGTTTTAGAGCTAAACCAACAATAACCTGGTTTAACACGTGTGTACTCAGTTAATGGAAAGTTCCTTTCCTCCTCAACCCCCCCCCTCCCTCTGCCCCCCCATGGGTCTTTCACAATAGGTCTGTGACTAACTCAGGTCTCTAAGGGATTCAATAAGAGCATCTCACTGGTATAGCAGGGTCCAGTTCATTAGGCACCACACGGAAGAAACACGGAGGGATTATCAGGACTGGTCCAATAAGAAACACTCATTTTTACGTTTTCTGTTGCAAAATGTTTCTAAGATGTTTTCCGTTGTGTTTAACTAATGAACCCAGTTGAGTTCTGCTAAAGGACGACACCTATTATTACCTGTCAACTATCCTGTGTCTTCTCCACTTGTAGTGCTGATTACACACACAGAGACTATACAACTATCCTGTGTCTTCTTCACTTGTAGTGCTGATTACACACACAGAGACTATACAACTATCCTGTGTCT
Organism: Oncorhynchus clarkii lewisi; assembly: GCF_045791955.1. Lineage (NCBI taxonomy): Eukaryota > Metazoa > Chordata > Actinopteri > Salmoniformes > Salmonidae > Oncorhynchus > Oncorhynchus clarkii. The sequence goes on from NC_092169.1 coordinate 53,205,965, forward strand.
TCTCCACTTGTAGTGCTGATTACACACAGAAAAACCTCGTTGTTTTGGGACTGGATCTGGAGGAGCCCTTGAGCTGGTGTAGTTTTCTGGTTGAGTCTCACGACTAGGTAAACAAAAACACTTTGTTGCCGATGCCAAAGATCCATATTACCATCCTTGATCCATTTTCTGAAGCCGCCTGCATAGAAGCAAATAGACGGCTAATGTAAAAGCTGGTAATTAAGTCAAACATGTAATTAGGCCTATCCTTGATTGGCTTATATGGTTAGTTAGCTCACCAGTTTGAAAAGGCAGCAGAATATACCTGTAGGCTATTGCACAAAGATTATACTTTGCTTGCTCAAGAGACCAAAACCAGTTAGATTCCTTCCACACACGCAGGCATGCACACACAAAGAGAAGGAGATGAGAGGAGAGGACGGGGGAAGGGAAGGAGAGGGAACGAGAGGAGAGGGGACGAGAGAAGAGGAGCAGAGGAGAGGGAAGGAGAGGGGACGAGAGGAGAGGAGGAGAGGGAAGGAGAGGCGAGGAGGAGAGAGGAGAGGAGAAGAAGAGAGGAGAGGGGAAGATAGGAGAGGAGAGGAGAGGGGAAGATAGGAGAGGAGTCAATTGGTAAGTCAGTAAACTTGACAGGTTATCATACTGTCCTTTATCTCCCCACGGGAGAAAACAAAACAAACAACCATTTACAATGGGCAATCTTTACCCTCTCTCTCGCTCTCTCTCTCTCTCTCTCTCTCTCTCTCTCTCTCTCTCTCTCTCTCTCGCTCTCGCTCTCGATCTCGATCTCGATCTCGATCTCGATCTCTATCTCTATCTCTATCTATCTCTCTCTCTCACCATCAAAACTCAGTTCAGGTGGATCAGAGATTGCATCATTCAGGGTGTTGCTTTGGAATGCTGGGAGCCTCAACTATCTGTCATTCTCTGGTGACACACGGCATTCCTTTAGATGCAAACCTTTTCCTTTTTCAAAAAACAAGCAGCATGGTTTATGTTCCGAATGGCATCTTATTCCCTATGTAGTGCACTACTTTATACCATAGCCCTATGTAGTACACTACTTTATACCAGAGGCCTATGTAGTGCACTACTTTATACCAGAGCCCTATGTAGTGCACTACTTTATACCAGAGACCTATGTAGTGCACTACTTTATACCAGAGCCCTATGTAGTGCACTACTTTATACCAGGGCCCTATGTAGTACACTACTTTATACCAGAGACCTATGTAGTGCACTACTTTATACCAGAGCCCTATGTAGTGCACTACTTTATACCAGAGGCCTATGTAGTACACTACTTTATACCAGAGCCCTATGTAGTACACTACTTTATACCAGAGACCTATGTAGTGCACTACTTTATACCAGAGCCCTATGTAGTACACTACTTTATACCAGAGCCCTATGTAGTGCACTACTTTATACCAGGGCCCTATGTAGTACACTACTTTATACCAGAGACCTATGTAGTGCACTACTTTATACCAGAGACCTATGTAGTACACTACTTTATACCAGAGCCCTATGTAGTGCACTACTTTATACCAGGGCCCTATGTAGTACACTACTTTATACCAGAGCCCTATGTAGTGCACTACTTTATACCAGAGCCCTATGTAGTGCACTACTTTATACCAGAGCCCTATGTAGTACACTACTTTATACCAGAGACCTATGTAGTGCACTACTTTATACCAGAGCCCTATGTAGTGCACTACTTTATACCAGAGGCCTATGTAGTACACTACTTTATACCAGAGCCCTATGTAGTACACTACTTTATACCAGAGACCTATGTAGTGCACTACTTTATACCAGAGCCCTATGTAGTACACTACTTTATACCAGAGCCCTATGTAGTGCACTACTTTATACCAGGGCCCTATGTAGTACACTACTTTATACCAGAGACCTATGTAGTGCACTACTTTATACCAGAGACCTATGTAGTACACTACTTTATACCAGAGCCCTATGTAGTGCACTACTTTATACCAGGGCCCTATGTAGTACACTACTTTATACCAGAGACCTATGTAGTGCACTACTTTATACCAGAGCCCTATGTAGTGCACTACTTTATACCAGAGGCCTATGTAGTACACTACTTTATACCAGAGCCCTATGTAGTACACTACTTTATACCAGAGGCCTATGTAGTGCACTACTTTATACCAGAGCCCTATGTAGTGCACTACTTTATACCAGAGGCCTATGTAGTACACTACTTTATACCAGAGGCCTATGTAGTGCACTACTTTATACCAGAGGCCTATGTAGTGCACTACTTTATACCAGAGCCCTATGTAGTGCACTGCTTTATACCATAGCCCTATGTAGTGCACTACTTTATACCAGAGCCCTATGTAGTACACTACATTATACCATAGCCCTATGTAGTTCACTACTTTATACCATAGCCCTATGTAGTACACTACTTTATACCAGAGCCCTATGTAGTACACTACTTTATACCAGAGCCCTATGTAGTACACTACTTTATACCAGAGCCCTATGTAACACTACTTTATACCAGAGCCCTATGTAGTACACTACTTTATACCAGAGCCCTATGTAACACTACTTTATACCAGAGCCCTATGGGCTGGATGTAAGGTGAGCAATAGAGTTAACACAATAACAAACAAAGCAAAACACACTGACTGAAGCATTGTGGGGGACGGATGGAGGATCCCAACTGTCATCTTTGATTCAGGTGTATCAGTGGGTCAGAGAGTTATTTAGTTATTCAGTAGGTCAGAGAGTTATTTAGTTATTCAGTAGGTCAGAGAGTTATTTAGTTATTCAGTAGGTCAGAGAGTTATTCAGTGGGTCAGAGAGTTATTTAGTTATTCAGTGGGTCAGAGAGTTATTTAGTTATTCAGTAGGTCAGAGAGTTATTCAGTGGGTCAGAGAGTTATTTAGTTATTCAGTAGGTCAGAGTTATTTAGTTATTCAGTGGGTCAGAGAGTTATTTAGTTATTCAGTAGGTCAGAGAGTTATTTCGTTATTCAGTAGGTCAGAGAGTTATTTAGTTATTCAGTAGGTCAGAGAGTGATTTAGTTATTCAGTAGGTCAGAGAGTTATTTTGTTATTCAGTGGGTCAGAGAGTTATTCAGTTATTCAGTAGGTCAGAGAGTTATTTAGTTATTTAGTAGGTCAGAGAGTTATTTAGTTATTCAGTAGGTCAGAGAGTTATTCAGTTATTCAGTGGGTCATAGAGTTATTTAGTTATTCAGTGGGTCAGAGAGTTATTTAGTTATTCAGTAGGTCAGAGAGTTATTTTGTTATTCAGTGGGTCAGAGAGTTATTCAGTTATTCAGTAGGTCAGAGAGTTATTTAGTTATTCAGTGGGTCAGAGAGTTATTTAGTTATTCAGTGGGTCAGAGAGTTATTTAGTTATTCAGTGGGTCAGAGAGTTATTTAGTTATTCAGTAGGTCAGAGAGTTATTTAGTTATTCAGTGGGTCAGAGAGTTATTCAGTTATTCAGTGGGTCAGAGAGTTATTTAGTTATTCAGTAGGTCAGAGCGTTATTTAGTGGGTCAGAGAGTTATTTAGTGGGTCAGAGAGTTATTCAGTAGGTCAGAGAGTTATTTAGTTATTCAGTAGGTCAGAGAGTTATTTAGTTATTCAGTGGGTCAGAGAGTTATTCAGTTATTCAGTGGGTCAGAGAGTTATTTAGTTATTCAGTAGGTCAGAGCGTTATTTAGTGGGTCAGAGAGTTATTTAGTGGGTCAGAGAGTTATTCAGTGGGTCAGAGAGTTATTCAGTAGGTCAGATAGTTATTCAGTGGGTCAGAGAGTTATTCAGTTATTCAGTAGGTCAGAGCGTTATTTAGTGGGTCAGAGAGTTATTCAGTGCGCCAGAGAGTTATTCAGTGCGCCAGAGAGTTATTCAGTGGGTCAGAGAGTTATTCAGTGGGTTAGAGAGTTATTTAGTTATTCAGTGGGTCAGAGAGTTATTTAGTTATTCAGTGGGTCAGAGAGTTATTTAGTTATTCAGTAGGTCAGAGCGTTATTTAGTGGGTCAGAGAGTTATTCAGTGCGCCAGAGAGTTATTCAGTGCGCCAGAGAGTTATTCAGTGGGTCAGATAGTTATTCAGTGGGTCAGATAGTTATTCAGTGGGTCAGAGAGTTATTAAGTGGGTCAGAGAGTTATTCAGTGGGTCAGAGAGTTATTCAGTGGGTCAGAGAGTTATTTAGTTATTCAGTGGGTCAGAGAGTTATTTAGTTATTCAGTGTGTCAGAGAGTTATTTAGTGGGTCAGAGAGTTATTTAGTTATTCAGTAGGTCAGAGAGTTATTCAGTAGGTCAGAGAGTTATTTAGTTATTCAGTGGGTCAGAGAGTTATTTAGTTATTCAGTGGGTCAGAGAGTTATTCAGTGGGTCAGAGTTATTTAGTTATTCTGTAGGTCAGAGAGTTATTCAGTGGGTCAGAGAGTTATTTAGTTATTCAGTGGGTCAGAGAGTTATTTAGTTATTCAGTAGGTCAGAGTTATTTAGTTATTCAGTAGCTCAGAGAGTTATTCAGTGGGTCAGAGAGTTATTTAGTTATTCATTGGGTCAGAGAGTTATTTAGTTATTCAGTGGGTCAGAGAGTTATTTAGTTATTCAGTAGGTCAGAGTTATTTAGTTATTCAGTAGGTCAGAGAGTTATTCAGTGGGTCAGAGAGTTATTTAGTTATTCAGTAGGTCAGAGAGTTATTTAGTTATTCAGTGGGTCAGAGTGTTATTTAGTGGGTCAGATAGTTATTTAGTTATTCAGTGGGTCAGAGAGTTATTTAGTTATTCAGTGGGTCAGAGAGTTATTCAGTAGGTCAGAGAGTTATTTAGTTATTCAGTGGGTCAGAGTGTTATTCAGTTATTCAGTAGGTCAGAGTTATTCAGTGTGTCAGAGAGTTATTTAGTTATTCAGTAGGTCAGAGAGTTATTTAGTTATTCAGTGTGTCAGAGAGTTATTTAGTTATTCAGTAGGTCAGAGAGTTATTTAGTTATTCAGTGTGTCAGAGTTATTTAGTTATTCAGTGGGTCAGAGAGTTATTTAGTTATTCAGTAGGTCAGAGTTATTTAGTTATTCAGTAGCTCAGAGAGTTATTCAGTGGGCCAGAGAGTTATTTAGTTATTCAGTAGGTCAGAGAGTTATTTAGTTATTCATTGGGTCAGAGAGTTATTTAGTTATTCAGTGGGTCAGAGAGTTATTTAGTTATTCAGTAGGTCAGAGTTATTTAGTTATTCAGTAGGTCAGAGAGTTATTCAGTGGGTCAGAGAGTTATTTAGTTATTCAGTAGGTCAGAGAGTTATTTAGTTATTCAGTAGGTCAGAGAGTTATTTAGTTATTCAGTGGGTCAGAGTGTTATTTAGTGGGTCAGATAGTTATTTAGTTATTCAGTGGGTCAGAGAGTTATTTAGTTATTCAGTGGGTCAGAGAGTTATTCAGTAGGTCAGAGAGTTATTTAGTTATTCAGTGGGTCAGAGTGTTATTCAGTTATTCAGTAGGTCAGAGTTATTCAGTGTGTCAGAGAGTTATTTAGTTATTCAGTAGGTCAGAGAGTTATTTAGTTATTCAGTGTGTCAGAGAGTTATTTAGTTATTCAGTAGGTCAGAGAGTTATTTAGTTATTCAGTGTGTCAGAGAGTTATTTAGTTATTCAGTAGGTCAGAGAGTAATTTAGTTATTCAGTGGGTCAGAGTGTTATTCAGTTATTCAGTGGGTTAGAGAGTTATTTAGTTATTCAGTGGGTCAGAGAGTTATTTAGTTATTCAGTAGGTCAGAGAGTTATTTAGTTATTCAGTGGGTCAGAGAGTTATTTAGTTATTCAGTGGGTCAGAGAGTTATTTAGTTATTCAGTGTGTCAGAGAGTTATTTAGTTATTCAGTAGGTCAGAGAGTTATTTAGTTATTCAGTGTGTCAGATAGTTATTTAGTTATTCAGTGTGTCAGAGAGTTATTTAGTGGGTCAGAGAGTTATTTAGTTATTCAGTAGGTCAGAGAGTTATTCAGTAGGTCAGAGAGTTATTTAGTTATTCAGTGGGTCAGAGAGTTATTCAGTGGGTCAGAGAGTTATTTAGTTATTCTGTAGGTCAGAGAGTTATTCAGTGGGTCAGAGAGTTATTTAGTTATTCAGTGGGTCAGATAGTTATTCAATTGGGTCAGAGAGTTATTTAGTTATTCAGTGGGTCAGATAGTTATTCAGTGGGTCAGAGAGTTATTTTGTTATTTGTGTGCGTGTGCGTGTGTGCGTGTGCGTGTGTGCGTGTGTGTGTGTGGTGTGTGTGTGTGTGTGTGTGTGTTATTCACATGATCATCTCAGACAGTAACATGCGTGGTGTGAATATACACATCATCATGGAACATATTTTCTCGAGGGGCGAAACAGGACAGACAAGCCTCCACCATGTTCTTTACTGTTGTAAATGCTTTGGTAACCCCAAGATTTCTTGCATGAGCGCTTGTTTAATAAGAGGCATGCTGGCGGTCTCTCTCTCTCTCTGTGAGAAAGGCAAGCTCTTCCTGAGTCTAAGACCTGGCACAATGAAAATGCGTTGAATTGGAATGCTTTACAGATCACAGCCAAATCTGAATTTCCAGCAGGGAAAATCTTTTCATGGTGAATTAAGTCATGGCGGTGGAGAAACAATTTGTAATGAAGAAAGTTATGTATAGATCCCAAACAGTTCTCCCTCCCTAGGCTGGGCACACAGTGGTGACACCACAGAGTTCTCCCTCCCTAGGCTGGGCACACAGTGGTGACACCACAGAGTTCTCCCTCCCTAGGCTGGGCACACAGTGGTGACACCACAGAGTTCTCCCTCCCCAGGCTGGGCACACAGTGGTGACACCACAGAGTTCTCCCTCCCTAGGCTGGGCACACAGTGGTGACACCACAGAGTTCTCCCTCCCTAGGCTGGGCACACAGTGGTGACACCACAGAGTTCTCCCTCCCTAGGCTGGGCACACAGTGGTGACACCACAGGAAGGAAAATGATGTGGATATATTGAAGCAACATCTCAAGACATCAGTCAGGAAGTTAAAGCTTGGTTTCAAATGGATCTTCCAAATGGACATTGACCCCAAGCATACTTCCAAAGTTGTGGCAAAATGGCTTATTACGGACAACAAAGTCAAGGTATTGGAGTGGCCATCACAAAGCCCTGACCTCAATCCTATAGAAAATATGTGGGCAGAACGGAAAAAGTGTGTGCGAGCAAGGAGGCCTACAAAGCTGACTCAGTTACACCAGCTCTATCAGGAGGAATTGGCCAAAATTCACCCACCTTATTGTGGAAAACCTAAACAATTGAAAGGCAATGCTACCAAATACTAATTGAGTGTATGTAAACTTCTGACCCACTGGGAATGTGATAAAAGAAATACAATCTGAAATAAATAATTCTCTCTACTATTATTCTGACATTTCACATTCTTAAAATAAAGTGGTGATCCTAACTGACCTAAAACAGGGGATTTTTACTAGGATTAAATGTCAGGAATTGTGAAAAAATGAATGTATTTGGCCAAGGTGTATGTAAACTGAACTTCCCACTACTACTGTAGGTGCTTATGAGTGTCCAGACCTACTGTTTTGAAACGGTATAGCTTGGGGTACGAGTGGAAAGAGCTAATGGAATTGGATGTATATCATTTCCTTTGTACTTTTACTCAAATATGACCATGTCTACTTCTTCCACCACTGCTGCTCACCAGCCTGGTGTTAGTATCTTCTTTCCCTCTGTTTATGCACTTAGTTATTGACCTTGTCTTTTCTGTCCAGGCCTGGCCTCTCCAGTGTTTGAGTTGTCTTATAATGGGGGGCGGGGTGTTGTTGTATTAGTTGTGTGTTGTGATCTCAGTAGTGAACCTCACTGTGCTGTTTTGGCCCAGGCTTCTCAACCCAGCGTTGTTGGTGTGTGTGTGTGTGTTCTGATCTGTCCTAGACCAGGCTAGTCGGCCCAGTGTTGTTGGTGTGGGTGTGTTGTGTGTGTGTGTGTGTGTTCTGATCTGTCCTAGACCAGGCTAGTCGGCCCAGCGTTATTGGTGTGTGTGTGTGTGTGTGTGTTCTGTTCTGTCCTAGACCAGGCTAGTCGGCCCAGCGTTATTGGTGTGTGTGTGTGTTCTGTTCTGTCCTAGACCAGGCTAGTCGGCCCAGCGTTATTGGTGTGTGTGTGTTCTGATCTGTCCTAGACCAGGCTAGTCGGCCCAGCGTTATTGGTGTGTGTGTGTGTGTTCTGTTCTGTCCTAGACCAGGCTAGTCGGCCCAGCGTTATTGGTGTGTGTGTGTGTGTGTGTGTGTGTGTTCTGTTCTGTCCTAGACCAGGCTAGTCGGCCCAGCGTTATTGGTGTGTGTGTGTGTGTGTGTTCTGTTCTGTCCTAGACCAGGCTAGTCGGCCCAGCGTTATTGGTGTGTGTGTGTTCTGATCTGTCCTAGACCAGGCTAGTCGGCCCAGTGTTATTGGTGTGTGTGTGTGTGTGTGCTGTTCTGTTCTGTCCTAGACCAGGCTAGTCGGCCCAGCGTTATTGGTGTGTGTGTGTGTGTGCTGTTCTGTTCTGTCCTAGACCAGGCTAGTCGGCCCAGCGTTATTGGTGTGTGTGTGTGTGTTCTGATCTGTCCTAGACCAGGCTAGTCAACCGAGCGTTGTTGGTGTGTGTGTGTGTTCTGATCTGTCCTAGACCAGGCTAGTCGGCCCAGTGTTGTTGGTGTGTGTGTGTTCTGATCTGTCCTAGACCAGGCTAGTCAACCCAGTGTTGTTGGTGTGTGTGTGTGTGTTCTGCTCTGTCCTAGACCAGGCTAGTCGGCCCAGCGTTTTTGGTGTGTGTGTGTGTGTGTGTGTTCTGTTCTGTCCTAGACCAGGCTAGTCGGCCCAGCGTTATTGGTGTGTGTGTGTGTGTTCTGTTCTGTCCTAGACCAGGCTAGTCGGCCCAGCGTTATTGGTGTGTGTGTTTGTGTTTGTGTGTGTGTGTGTGTGTGTGTGCGTTTTTGGTGTGTGTGTGTGTGCTGTTCTGTTCTGTCCTAGACCAGGTTAGTCAGCCCAGCGTTTTTGGTGTGTGTGTGTGTTCTGTTCTGTCCTAGACCAGGCTAGTCGGCCCAGCGTTTTTGGTGTGTGTGTGTGTGTTCTGTTCTGTCCTAGTCCAGGCTAGTCGGCACACCCTTTCCTAGGGGGCCGTGCTTCAACCTCCCATCTCCCACAAGGTAGCCTGCTCTCTCTCGTTTGTTCAATAACAATTCATGCAATAGTTTGCCATTTCCACCCCTATTGTAATTATATTTTCAAGTGGGATTTGTTGGTGAATGTAAAAAGCACAACATGGTTTTAGTTATGTTTAGTTATGTTTTGGTGCTTGGCATTCTGAGTCCCTGGGGTACTGTAGTGTTCATTTATCCTCAGTTGACTTCTGAATAAACAAGTGTTCTCTCTATTTTATAAAGCACCAAGTACTGTGTCATAGAGAGGGAGAGGAAGGGAGAGAGGAAGGGAGAGAGAGACAGACAGAGGTAGGGAGGGAGGGAGGGAGGGAGGGAGGGAGGGAGAGAGAGGGAGAGAGGGAGAGAGGGAGAGAGGGAGAGAGGGAGGGAGAGGGAGAGGGAGAGAGAGAACTTAAAAAGACGATAGAGGCCTGTAATTTTCATCATAGGTACATTTCAACTATGACAGACAAAATGAGAAGAAAAAAAATCCAGAAAATCACATTGTAGGATTTTTTAATGAATTTATTTGCAAATTATGGTGGAAAATAAGTATTTTGTCTGTCATAGTTGAAGTGT
>NC_092169.1:53223230-53228230 GCF_045791955.1 Oncorhynchus clarkii lewisi
ATTGGTTGGTTGATTAATTTATTGGTTGATTGGTTGGTTGATTGGTTGGTTGATTGGTTGATTGGTTGATTGGTTGATTGGTTGGTTGGTTGATTGGTTGGTTGATTAATTGATTGGTTGATTGATTGGTTGATTGGTTGGTTGATTGGTTGATTGATTGATTGGTTGGTTGATTAATTGATTGGTTGATTGGTTGATTGGTTGGTTGATTAATTTATTGGTTGATTGGTTGGTTGATTAATTGATTGGGTGATTGGTTGGTTGATTAATTGATTGGTTGGTTAATTGATTGGTTGATTGATTGATTGATTGGTTGGTTGATTATTTGATTGGTTTATTGGTTGGTTGATTAATTGATTGGTTGGTTGATTGGGTGATTGGTTGGTTGATTAATTGATTGGTTTATTGATTGGTTGATTAATTGATTGGTTGATTGGGTGATTGGTTGGTTGATTCATTGATTGGTTGATTCATTGATTGGTTGATTCATTGATTGGTTGGATTCATGCAGAGCTTGACAAAGAAAGGGGGACTCCTCACCTCATCCACCAGCATTGTGTAGCACTCAACCACTAACATATAATAAATAGGCTAGTGAGTAGTGGATGTGCAGTCTGAGTATAAAATCCTACCAGTAGTATTTTGTAATGTGGATATATCACATACAAGTCATCAGTTGGAACAAGTTGGAGCCATATTGTAGATGAAAAATGTATATGATCATAAAACTGGTAGTAATGAAAATAATACTCATGTTAATCATACTAATAATGCTAATGCTAATTATACTAATAATGCTAATAATGCTGATGCTAATTATAATACTAATAATACTAAAAATGCTAATAATGCTAATATTAATTATACTAATAATGCAACGTATACTAATAATACAAGCAATGCTAATTATGCAAATGCTAATTATAATACTAATACTAATAATGCTAATAATATTAATACTGCTAATGCTAATTAAAAAAAATATTATACTAATAATGCTAGTACTAATAACACTAATAATGCCAATGCTAATAATGCTAATACTAATCATGCTAATGCTAATAATAATAATAATGCTAATAATAATAATGCTAATGCTAATAATGATAATGCTAATAATAAAGATAATGTTAATAATAACGCTAATAATAATACTACTAATATATAATAGGGGTAGTAGTATGTCTGTGACTGGCCGAGATTTGCCTTGAATCCACTCAGGCAATAGGCGGTATCTTACTGGTGGAGTGGGTCTGGTGAGGTGAGGGTGGGAGAGAGAGAGGAGGAGGTCTGGGTCTGGTGGAGAGAGAGAGAGAGAGAGAGAGGGTCTGGTGGGGGGAGTAAGAGAGTGAGGAGGTCTGGTGGGGTGAGGGAGAGAGAGAGGAGGAGGTCTGGTGGGGTGAGGGAGAGAGAGAGGAGGAGGTCTGGTGGGGTGAGGGAGAGAGAGAGGAGGAGGTCTGGTGGGGTGAGGGAGAGAGAGGAGGAGGTTTCTGTAAAAAAGCAACTTCATGTATTATTGAGGACTATGATGTTGAGGCTAGCAGTTTGAGTGTGTGTGCTCCCGTGTGTGAGGGTTGTTTGCAGAGCCAGTGCCCAGCAGGCAGAGAGAGGCAGGGTAGAGCAAGCTGGGTGATGGAACAGAGAGAGGTAGAGCAAGCTGGGTGATGGAACAGAGAGAGGTAGAGCAAGCTGGGTGATGGAACAGAGAGAGGCAGGGTAGAGTAGAGCTGGGTGATGGAACAGAGAGAGGTAGAGCAAGCTGGGTGATGGAACAGAGAGAGGTAGAGCAAGCTGGGTGATGGAACAGAGAGAGGCAGGGTAGAGCAAGCTGGGTGATGGAACAGAGATAGGCAGGGTAGAGCTGGGTGATGGAACAGAGAGAGGCAGAGTAGAGCTGGGTGATGGAACAGAGAGAGGCAGAGTAGAGCTGGGTGATGGAACAGAGAGAGGTAGAGTAGAGCTGGGTGATGGAACAGAGAGAGTTAGAGTAGAGCTGGGTGATGGAACAGAGAGAGGCAGGTTAGAGTAGAGCTGGGTGATGGAACAGAGAGAGGCAGGGTAGAGCAAGCTGGGTGATGGAACAGAGAGAGGTAGAGTAGAGCTGGGTGATGGAACAGAGAGAGGTAGAGTAGAGCTGGGTGATGGAACAGAGATAGGCAGGGTAGAGTAGAGCTGGGTGATGGAACAGAGAGAGGCAGAGTAGAGCTGGGTGATGGAACAGAGAGAGGCAGGGTAGAGCTGGGTGATGGAACAGAGAGAGGTAGAGTAGAGCTGGGTGATGGAACAGAGAGAGGTAGAGTAGAGCTGGGTGATGGAACAGAGAGAGGCAGGGTAGAGCTGGGTGATGGAACAGAGAGAGGTAGAGTAGAGCTGGGTGATGGAACAGAGAGATGTAGAGTAGAGCTGGGTGATGGAACAGAGAGAGGTAGAGTAGAGCTGGGTGATGGAACAGAGAGAGTTAGAGTAGAGCTGGGTGATGGAACAGAGAGAGGCAGGGTAGAGCAAGCTGGGTGATGGAACAGAGAGAGGTAGAGTAGAGCTGGGTGATGGAACAGAGAGAGTTAGAGTAGAGCTGGGTGATGGAACAGAGAGAAGGAGCACTTTACATTCCACACCACTGAGCAGCAGTCTATAGTAGCAGGAGAGAGAGAGAAATAGAGCTAATTTTATGTCCCCTTTTTCTATGTTTGGGAGAGGAGAGAGAGAGAGGAGGGAGAGGAGGGAGAAGTATAGGAAAAGAGAGGAAGATGAAGAGGTGAAAAAGAAGGGGAGGAGTGTAAGAACGACGAGAAGGAAGATGAGGGAGGAGAAGGATCAGGAGAGAGAGAGAGAGAGAATGAATGAAGATGAGGAAGAGATAGAGGATGATGTCGAGAGAGTGAGAGCAAGAGAGAGAGAGAAAGACAAAGTATGAATGGATAGAGAGAGACATTAGGAATGGATAAAGAAAGAAAGAGAGTTGGAATGGATAAAGGGAGAGAGAGAGAAAGAGAGAGAGAGAGAGAGAGAGAGAGTAGGAATGGATAAAGAGAGAGAGAGAGAAAGAGAGAGAGAGAGAGAGTAGGAATGGATAGAGAGAGAGAGAGAGTAGGACTGGATAAAGAGAGAGAGAGAGAGAGAAAGAGAGAGAGAGAGAGAGAGAGAGTAGGAATGGATAAAGAGAGAGAGAGAGAGAAAGAGAGAGAGAGAGAGAGAGAGTAGGAATGGATAAAGAGTGAGAGAGAGAAAGAGAACAAGAGAGAGTAGGACTGGATAAAGAGAGAGAGACAGCGTGGTGTGTGTCTACCCCCTTCTTTTCTGTGATGACTAATGGTCTGGGCGGCCAAGCGCGATCTGATTGGTGGCTCTAATGAGCACATTCTGTGCTCCAGCTCCTCTGACCCTTGACCTTTATTGACCAAACTGACACTTCATTTTTCACATACTTCCAATTATAGGACCGGCTCCTAATATTGGGCACTCCTCCTCTTCTTCTCTTTCTCTCTATCTCTCTCTTTTTCTCGACTTCATCCATGATATTTTCTGTGAAAAGCACCCTGCTCCCACTCACTCTGTTACTCTCAGCTATATGTTTCCTTTCCTTACCTTTCTCTCTCTCTTGCTTTCATCCTCTCATTTCTCCTCCCCCTGCTCCCTTCCTTTCTTGTCTTCCACCCACCCAGTCTCTCTCTCCCTCTTTATCTAACATTCTCTCTCCCTCTCCTTCCTGCCTCTTTCCCTCTCTCCCAGTCCCTCTCTCTCCTCCTCCTTCCCTCTCTCCTGGTTGCTCTCTCCTTCTCTTTCCCTCTCTCCCAGTCCCTCTCTCTCCTCCTCTTTCTCTCTCTCCTGGTTGCTCTCTCCTTCTCTTTCCCTCTCTCCCAGTCCCTCTCTCTCCTCCTCTTTCTCTCTCTCCTGATCCCTCTCTCCCTCTCCTGCCTGCCTCTTTCCCTCTCTCCCAGTCCCGCTCTCTCCTCCTCCTTCTCTCTCTCCTGGTTGCTCTCTCCTTCTCTTTCCCTCTCTCCCAGTCCCTCTCTCTCCTCCTCTTTCTCTCTCTCCTGATCCCTCTCTCCCTCTCCTGCCTGCCTCTTTCCCTCTCTCCCGGTCCCTCTCTCTCCTCCTCTTTCTCTATCTCCCAGTCCCTCTCTCTCCCCCTCTTCCTCTCTCTCCTGATCCCTCTCTCTCCTCCTCCTTCCCTCTCTCCCAGTTCCGCTCTCTCCTCCTCTTTCTCTCTCTCCCAGTCCCTCTCTCTCCTCCTCCTTCCCTCTCTCCTGGTTGCTCTCTCCTTCTCTTTCCCTCTCTCCCAGTCCCTCTCCTGCCTGCCTCTTTCCCTCTTTCCCAGTGCCGCTCTCTCCTCCTCGTTCTCTCTCTCCTGGTTGCTCTCATTCTCTTTCCCTCTCTCCCGGTCCCTCTCTCTCCCCCTCTTCCTCTCTCTCCTGATCCCTCTCTCTCCTCCTCTTTCTCTCTCTCCTGGTTGCTCTCTCCTTCTCTTTCCCTCTCTCCCAGTCCCTCTCTCTCCTCCTCTTTCTCTCTCTCCTGGTTGCTCTCTCCTTCTCTTTCCCTCTCTCCCAGTCCCTCTCTCTCCTCTTCTTCCTCTCTCTCCCAGTCCCTCTCTCTCCTCCTCTTCCTCTCTCTCCTGATCCCTCTCTCCCCCGGTCCCTCTCTCCCCCATCTTTCTCTCTCTCCTGATGCCTCTCTCTCTCCTCTTCCTCTCTCTCCTCCTCTTCCTCTCTCTCCTGATCCCTCTCTCTCCTCCTCCTCTTCCTCTCTCTCCTCCTGTCTGTCTCAGAGTGCTTCCTCACTGACCTTTCTATATGGGCGCTGCTCTTCCACTTGCTTTCACCTCTAATATAACACAGCCAGTCTCTCAGTCTCCCCTCACTGCCTCCCCTCCGCCTGCCTGCACAGCTAATAAACACTGCTATCCCTTCTTTCTCTGTCTCTCTGTCTCTCTCTCTTTCTCTCTCTCTCTCTGTCTCTCTCTCTCTCTCTCTCTCTCTCTCTCTCTCTCTCTCTCTCTCTCT
>NC_092169.1:53230730-53245730 GCF_045791955.1 Oncorhynchus clarkii lewisi
CAACTAGTATTAAACTATAACACTTAGTGGGCTAGGAGTGAAGGAGACACAGAGAGGTAGCTAGCTATGCTAACTAACTGACAACTAGTATTAAACTATAACACTTAGTGGGCTAGGAGTGAAGGAGACACAGAGAGGTAGCTAGCTATGCTAACTAACTGACAGCTAGTATTAAATAAACACAAACACTTAGTGGGCTAGGAGTGAAGGAGCCACAGAGAGGTAGCTAGCTATGCTAACTAACTGACAACTAGTATTAAACTATAACACTTAGTGGGCTAGGAGTGAAGGAGCCACAGAGAGGTAGCTAGCTATGCTAACTAACTGACAACTAGTATTAAACTATAACACTTAGTGGGCTAGGAGTGAAGGAGACACAGAGAGGTAGCTAGCTATGCTAACGAAAGAGTGAAGAAAAGGAGAGAGCGAGAAAAGGAGAGAGAGGAGAGAGATAGATTGAGAGAGACAGATGGATAGCGATATATTGAGAGAGAGAGAGAGTGAGAGAAAATGAGAGCGAGAGAGAGAGAGAGATATATATAGAAACCAACAGAGAGGGAGAGTTGTGAGAGAGGGGAGTCAAATCCACGTCTTTTCCTCACTTTCCAGGGGCTGAGGTGATGACTGGTAACATTAGATATGAATCACCAATTATCCAGGCCTGCTTCCAAATGGCACCCTATTCCCTTAATAGTGCACTACTTTTGACCAGTGTCCGTAGGGGATCCCATAGGGTTCTGGTCAAAAGTGGTGCACTATAAAGGGAATAGGGTGCCATTTTTGGGCACCACGGGACTACTTGTTCAGAGTAGAGTAGATAAACAGATATACAGTGAGTGGGCCAAGTCAAATAGTGTCCCGGTAGGATTTGTGTTATTGTCTGAATACATTTACACTCTGATGAAGAACAAGTGGCAGCCTACATATTCTAGATTATAGACTAGATCTGCAGTAGGGATTTGTGTTATTGTCTGAATACATTTACACTCTGAGGAAGAACAAACAGCAGCCTACATATTCTAGATTCTAGACTAGATCTGCAGTAGGGATTTGTGTTATTGTCTGAATACATTTACACTCTGAGGAAGAACAAGTGGCAGCCTACATATTCTAGATTCTAGACTAGATCTGCAGTACGGATTTGTGTTATTGTCTGAATACATTTACACTCTGAAGAAGAAAAAAAAAAACAGCCTACATATTCTAGATTATAGACTAGATCTGCCGTAGGGATTTGGTGCTGTGTGTGCGTTTGTGCTGTTAGTCCAGTTTAAGCCATTTTCCACGTTTTTCACTTGAAATCTCTAGACTCCTCTGAACATCTGTTGACCGATGGTTTCAGTGCTCACTTTAGTGAAAGAGCTAACTTTTTCCACTATAGTAGCATTATTATTTAGCAAACCATTGTATCTATAGCAACTTACAGCTATGCATGCATGCATTTCTTCACATATGGGTGGTCCTGGGAATCAAACCCACAGTCCTGGCACTGCAAGCACCATGATCTACCAACTGAGCCACTTGGACTGTTTCTGTTTTGAAGCAGTGGAGAATCATTCTCTATAGCTGCTAATGAACACTGAACACTGAACAGTAAACACTGAACACTGAACACTGAACACTGAACAGTAAACACTGAACAGTAAACACTGAACAGTAAACACTGAACACTAAACACTGAACACTGAACACTGAACACTGAACACTAAACACTGAACACTGAACAGTAAACACTGAACACTAAACACTGAACAGTAAACACTGAACACTGAACACTGAACACTGAACACTGAACACTGAACACTGAACACTGAACAGTAAACACTGAACACTAAACACTGAACAGTAAACACTGAACACTAAACACTGAACACTGAACACTGAACACTGAACACTGAACACTAAACACTGAACACTGAACAGTAAACACTGAACACTAAACACTAAACACTAAACACTGAACACTGAACACTGAACACTGAACAGTAAACACTGAACACTGAACACTAAACACTAAACACTAAACACTGAACACTGAACACTGAACACTGAACAGTAAACACTGAACACTGAACACTAAACACTAAACACTAAACACTGAACACTGAACACTGAACACTGAACAGTAAACACTGAACACTAAACACTGAACAGTAAACACTGAACACTAAACACTAAACACTGAACACTGAACACTGAACACTGAACACTGAACACTAAACACTGAACACTGAACAGTAAACACTGAACACTAAACACTAAACACTAAACACTGAACACTGAACACTGAACACTGAACAGTAAACACTGAACACTGAACACTGAACACTAAACACTAAACACTGAACACTGAACACTGAACACTGAACACTGAACAGTAAACACTGAACACTGAACACTAAACACTAAACACTAAACACTGAACACTGAACACTGAACACTGAACACTAAACACTAAACACTGAACAGTAAACACTGAACACTAAACACTAAACACTGAACACTGAACAGTAAACACTGAACACTGAACACTGAACACTGAACACTAAACACTGAACAGTAAACACTGAACACTAAACACTAAACACTGAACACTGAACAGTAAACACTGAACACTAAACACTAAACACTGAACATTGAACAGTAAACACTGAACACTGAACACTGAACACTAAACACTAAACACTAAACACTGAACACTGAACACTGAACACTAAACACTAAACACTGAACACTGAACAGTAAACACTGAACACTGAACAGTAAACACTGAACACTGAACACTGAACAGTAAACACTGAACACTGAACAGTAAACACTGAACACTGAACACTGAACAGTAAACACTGAACACTGAACAGTAAACACTGAACACTGAACAGTAAACACTGAACACTGAACAGTAAACACTAAACAGTAAACAGTAAACACTGAACAGTAAACACTGAACACTGAACACTAAACACTGAACACTGAACACTGAACAGTAAACACTGAACACTGAACAGTAAACAGTAAACACTGAACAGTAAACACTTAACAGTAAACACTGAACACTGAACACTAAACACTAAACACTGAACACTGAACACTGAACAGTAAACACTGCACACTGAACACTGAACAGTAAACACTGAACACTGAACAGTAAACACTGAACACTGAACACTAAACACTAAACACTGAACACTGAACACTAAACACTAAACACTAAACACAACACTGAACACTGAACACTGAACAGTAAACACTGAACACTGAACACTGAACAGTAAATACTGAACAGTAAACACTGAACAGTAAACACTGAACAGTAAACACTAAACACTAAACACTAAACACTAAACACTGAACACTGAACAGTAAACACTGAACAGTAAACAGTAAACACTGAACAGTAAACACTGAACAGTAAACAGTAAACACTGAACAGTAAACACTGAACAGTAAACACTGAACAGTACACACTGAACAGTACACACTGAACAGTACACACTGAACAGTAAACACTGAACAGTAAACACTGAACAGTAAACAGTAAACACTGAACAGTAAACACTGAATAGAAAACAGTAAACACTGAACAGTAAACACTGAACAGTAAACAGTAAACACTGAACAGTACACACCGAACAGTACACACTGAACAGTAAACACTGAACAGTAAACAGTAAACACCGAACAGTAAACACTGAATACTGAACAGTAAACAGTAAACACTGAACAGTAAACACTGAACAGTACACACCGAACAGTACACACTGAACAGTAAACACTGAATACTGAACAGCAAACAGTAAACACTGAACAGTAAACACTGAACAGTACACACCGAACAGTAAACACTGAACAGTAAACACTGAACAGTAAACAGTAAACACTGAACAGTAAACACTGAACAGTAAACACTGAACAGTACACACTGAACAGTACACACTGAACAGTAAACACTGAACAGTAAACACTGAACAGTACACACCGAACAGTACACACTGAACAGTAAACACTGAACAGTACACACCGAACAGTAAACACTGAACAGTAAACACTGAACAGTAAACACTGAACAGTAAACACTGAACAGTACACACCGAACAGTACACACTGAACAGTAAACACTGAACAGTACACACCGAACAGTAAACACTGAACAGTAAACACTGAACAGTAAACACTGAACAGTAAACACTGAACAGTACACACCGAACAGTACACACTGAACAGTAAACACTGAACAGTACACACCGAACAGTAAACACTGAACAGTAAACACTGAACAGTAAACACTGAACAGTAAACACCGAACAGTAAACACTGAATACTGAACAGTAAACAGTAAACACTGAACATTAAACACTGAACACTAAACAGTAAACACTGAACAGTAAACACTGAATACTGAACAGTAAACAGTAAACACTGAACAGTAAACACTGAATACTGAACATTAAACACTGAACACTAAACAGTAAACACTAAACAGTAAACACTGAATACTGAACAGTAAACAGAGCTCTCTCCTCTCTGCTCAATGGTGGGGTGGGTGGATCATTATTTTGTTCCATTGATCAGGATGGAGAGAGCCAGAGAGTGACTGCGGTTATCGTCCCTCCATCAGCCCCCGGTGACCTCACAGCCCTCAGTCAAGGTCAACCTCTTGCTCTCTGTGTTCTCATTGGCCAGTGTCCAGGTCCAGGGCGGGCAGACAGCCGTGCAGACAGGCACGTCAGCCAATCAGCATTCGGGCAGTGAGCCCAGAGACCAATCAGTTCGCTTCACGTGGCCCTCAAAGTCAAACCGATTAATTGGACCGATTGTCCAGCAGACTGAAAGAGAATAGTTTTCTCACTTATAAACACTTTGAGTGTGTGTCTGTGTGTGTATCTGTGTGTGTGTCTGTGCATGTAGCTGTGTCTGTGTGTGTATCTGTGTGTATCTGTGTGTGTGTGTGTGTGTGTGTGTGTGTTTACATTTGTGAGTGCCTCTCTAGAAGGCCTTTAACTTGTAGCAGTGTCTGCCAACACAACTCCACTGTGAGAGAGGGAGGGAGAGAGACGGAGAGCTTCGGTCTGCCATTCTGTGGTCACATCTGACCCATTCAACTGTCTGTGTTCATCAAGTCAAAAGTCCTAGTGTTTAAGTAACAAACCATGAAGATTATACAGGACATTGACCAGAGAAACCAGCTGCTAGGAAATGTGTGTGTGTAGGTGTTTTTGTGTGTTGTGCGGATGTTGTGTAGACATGGTTAAGCAGGAGTCAGTGTAATGGTTTTACTGGTGTCCAGTTTGCAGTGTAATCTGGTTATAGTGGGAGACTGAGATGATAAAAGGTGTGTGGCTTTTGATATAGTACCATAGGGCTCCTGTTACCCCGTGTGAGTGTGTGTGTGTGTGTGTGTGTGTGTGTTACCCTTTAATAGAGCTGGCGGGGGAGAGTGGGAGAAGAGGGAGGGGCAGAAAGAGAGAGAGACGATATGATCTCAGAGTGATGCTGTGAAAGCATTTTGAAGCTGGAAAGAGAATGAAGAGAGACAGAGAGACAGAGAGACAGAGAGAGTGAGCGAGTGAGCGAGTGAGCGAGAGAGACAGTGAGAGAGACAGTGAGAGAGACAGTGAGAGTGAAAGAGAGGTTATCAGTGATAA
The DNA here is from genome assembly GCF_045791955.1 of Oncorhynchus clarkii lewisi. Taxonomy (NCBI): domain Eukaryota; kingdom Metazoa; phylum Chordata; class Actinopteri; order Salmoniformes; family Salmonidae; genus Oncorhynchus; species Oncorhynchus clarkii. The sequence continues at coordinate 53,236,376 of NC_092169.1, forward strand.
GTGCTATAGTGAAGTGTTGTTAGGTTGGAGAAAAAGGGACTATAGTCTCTAGACAAGCCAGGACAGGATAGGATAGGATAGGATAGGATAGGATAGGACAGGATAGGATAGGACAGGATAGGACAGGATAGGACAGGATAGGATAGGATAGGACAGGATAGGACAGGATAGGATAGGATAGGACAGGACAGGATAGGACAGGACAGGATAGGATAGGACAGGACAGGATAGGACAGGATAGGACAGGACAGGACAGGATAGGACAGGATAGGATAGGACAGGATAGGATAGGATAGGATAGGACAGGACAGGATAGGATAGGATAGGACAGGACAGGATAGGACAGGATAGGACAGGATAGGACAGGACAGGATAGTATAGGACAGGATAGGACAGGATAGGATAGGATAGGACAGGACAGGATAGGATAGGACAGGGTAGGACAGGACAGGACAGGACAGGATAGGACAGGATAGGACAGGATAGGACAGGATAGGATAGGATAGGACAGGAGAGGATAGGATAGGACAGGACAGGATAGGATAGTATAGGACAGGATAGGACAGGACAGGATAGGACAGGATAGAGACAGGATAGGACAGGACAGGATAGGATAGGACAGGACAGGCCAGGACAGAATAGGACAGGATAGTATAGGACAGGACAGGACAGGATAGGACAGGACAGGACAGGACAGGATAGGACAGGGCAGGACAGGACAGGGCAGGGCAGGACAGGACAGGACAGGGCAGGGCAGGGCAGGACAGGACAGGGCAGGGCAGGGCTCTACCAGTGCAGAGAACATCCCCTTTGCCTATGCTTCAGAACCTAAAAGTTGTGCGTCTTAAATTTTTTACAATTTTACCTTTATTTAACTAGGCAAGTCAGTTAAGAACAAATTCTTATTTTCAATGACGGCCTAGGAACAGTGGGTTAACTGCCTGTTCAGGGGCAGAACGACAGATTTGAACCTTGTCAGCTCGGGGATTTGAACTTGCAACCTTTCGGTTACTAGTCTTGATTGTTGACCGATGACCAGTCATCAGCATTGGCTCGGCGGGTAAATCCAGATTAGTGGCCGGAAATACCTTGTTTCGTTTCTTCCAGTTTTGCCTGTCTGAACCAACTCAAACAGAGTACAGCGACACTTATCATCCTTATAAAACACTGATATCTACTACTGACTCATCTACCTGCCTGTTTTCATGGATCCTTTTCCTGTTTCATCAAGTTTGGCTGGTTGCTGGCTGTATGTCTAACGATCGGCAGCTGTAACATCACACCGCCTTCAATATTATGGGATGAAGATGTAGCGTATATCTGGCTGTTTGATTGGTGAGGATGAAGATGTAGCGTATATCTGGCAGTTTGATTGGTGAGGATGAAGATGTAACGTATATCTGGCCGTTTGATTGGTGAGGATGAAGATGTAGCGTATATCTGGCAGTTTGATTGGTGAGGATGAAGATGTAACTTATATCTGGCAGTTTGATTTGTGAGGATGAAGATGTAACGTATATCTGGCAGGTTGATTGGTGAGGATGAAGATGTAACGTATATCTGGCAGTTTGATTGGTGAGGATGAAGATGTAACGTATATCTGGCAGTTTGATTGGTGAGGATGAAGATGTAACGTATATCTGGCAGGTTGATTTGTGAGGATGAAGATGTAGCGTATATCTGGCAGTTTGATTGGTGAGGATGAAGATGTAGCGTATATCTGGCAGTTTGATTCATGAGGATGAAGATGTAGCGTATATCTGGCAGTTTGATTGGTGAGGATGAAGATGTAGCGTATATCTGGCAGGTTGATTGGTGAGGATGAAGATGTAACGTATATCTGGCAGTTTGATTGGTGAGGATGAAGATGTAACGTCTATCTGGCAGTTTGATTTGTGAGGATGAAGATGTAACGTGTATCTGGCAGGTTGATTGGTGAGGATGAAGATGTAACGTATATCTGGCAGTTTGATTGGTGAGGATGAAGATGTAACGTATATCTGGCAGGTTGATTGGTGAGGATGAAGATGTAGCGTATATCTGGCAGTTTGATTGGTGAGGATGAAGATGTAGCGTATATCTGGCAGTTTGATTCATGAGGATGAAGATGTAGCGTATATCTGGCAGTTTGATTGGTGAGGATGAAGATGTAGCGTATATCTGGCAGGTTGATTGGTGAGGATGAAGATGTAACGTATATCTGGCTATTTGATTGGTGAGGATGAAGGGCTTCCCCAGCTGCTATTGGCTGCTAATATGAATGACTGTCAGCTCCAAATGCAGGTGTAAAACACTGTTTATTTCTGTAGCCTCTCTTGCGTTTCTGTAAATGCATCAGCGTTCATGGCTGTAATGACAGCCTAAATTTGTGTAGCGATTGTGTGTACAGATGTGCGTGTGGTGCGCGGTGGGAGAGTGTGGTGTGGTGGGAGAGTGTGGTGCGGTGGGAGAGTGTGGTGCGGTGGGAGAGTGTGGTGCGGTGGGAGCGTGTGGTGCGGTGGGAGAGTGTGGTGCGGTGGGAGAGTGTGGTGCGGTGGGAGCGTGTGGTGCGGTGGGAGAGTGTGGTGCGGTGGGAGAGTGTGGTGCGGTGGGAGAGTGTGGTGCGGTGGGAGAGTGTGGTGCGGTGGAAGGGCGTGTCAAAACGGTTGGAAACCACTGGGATACATGATAGTGGCAACAAACAGTAGGCCACAGTATTCTACTTTGTGTTGTTTATTGGTAATGAGTGCAGCATTTATTCCAGATCAATATAGTTTCCTCATCAGATGATGCTAATATAGTTTCCTCATCAGATGGTGCTAATATAGTTTCCTCATCAGATGATGCTAAAATAGTATCCTCATCAGATGATGCTAATATAGTTTCCTCATCAGATGGTGCTAATATAGTTTCCTCATCAGATGATGCTAAAATAGTTTTCTCATCAGATGGTGCTGCTGTAGTTTCCTCATCAGATGGTGCTAATATAGTTTCCTCATCAGATGATGCTAATATAGTTTCCTCATCAGATGGTGCTAATATAGTTTCGTCATCAGATGGTGCTAATATAGTTTCGTCATCAGATGGTGCTAATATAGTTTCCTCATCAGATGGTGCTAATATAGTTTCCTCATCAGATGATGCTAAAATAGTTTCCTCATCAGATGGTGCTAATATAGTTTCGTCATCAGATGGTGCTAATATAGTATCCTCATCAGATGGTGCTAATATAGTTTCGTCATCAGATGGTGCTAATATAGTATCCTCATCAGATGGTGCTAATATAGTATCCTCATCAGATGGTGCTAATATAGTATCCTCATCAGATGGTGCTGATATAGTTTCCTCATCAGATGATGCTAATATAGTTTCCTCATCAGATGGTGCTAATATAGTTTCGTCATCAGATGGTGCTAATATAGTTTCGTCATCAGATGGTGCTAATATAGTTTCCTCATCAGATGGTGCTAATATAGTATCCTCATCAGATGGTGCTAATATAGTATCCTCATCAGATGGTGCTGATATAGTTTCCTCATCAGATGATGCTAATATAGTTTCCTCATCAGATGGTGCTAATATAGTTTCGTCATCAGATGGTGCTAATATAGTTTCGTCATCAGATGGTGCTAATATAGTTTCCTCATCAGATGGTGCTAATATAGTATCCTCATCAGATGGTGCTAATATAGTATCCTCATCAGATGGTGCTAATATAGTATCCTCATCAGATGGTGCTGATATAGTTTCCTCATCAGATGATGCTAATATAGTTTCCTCATCAGATGGTGCTAATATAGTTTCGTCATCAGATGATGCTAATATAGTATCCTCATCAGATGGTGCTGATATAGTATCCTCATCAGATGGTGCTAATATAGTATCCTCATCAGATGGTGCTGATATAGTTTCCTCATCAGATGGTGCTAATATAGTATCCTCATCAGATGGTGCTGATATAGTTTTCTCATCAGATGATGCTGCTGTAGTTTCCTCATCAGATGGTGCTAATATAGTTTCCTCATCAGATGGTGCTAATATAGTTTCCTCATCAGATGGTGCTAATATAGTTTCCTCATCAGATGGTGCTAATATAGTTTCCTCATCAGATGGTGCTGCTGTAGTTTCCTCATCAGATGGTGCTAATATAGTATCCTCATCAGATGATGCAGCTTTCCCCTCTTCTTGTAATAATTGGTCATCCAGCGGTTGCAGGAAAATGTTTTTGGGATGAGCAAATTTCCCATAAAAGGTCTGTGCACAGCCTTGACTGTGTGTTTGTGTGTGTGTGTGTGTGTGTGTGTGTGTGTGTGTGTGTGTGTGTGTGTGTGTGTGTGTGTGTATATATATGAAACACTACATGTAAAATACTTGCCTATAGTGTGGTAACAATAGTGTGGTCACCAGTAACAGTTTGTTTGACTTTTCTCGTGGGCACCTCATCTCTCATTATGGACACCTCATCTCTCATTATGGACACCTCATCTCTTCTCAGGACATCACTATCAGTGTTTACCTAGGGTAAAAATGCCTAGGCGGCCAAACGTCCAATCACAGTTAAGCTCTCAACCCCTCAATCAAGAGTGATAGTTTGCTTAGTTTACGACCTCATCCAATCTCAGTAGCAATGCATCAACCAACTAAACATGCAGGCACTTGCCTCTCACGCGGAAAGTGATGGCCACCAATAGCTTTATTGGCCCAGCCAGCTGATAAGCTGACACGTAAGCTGCTTTGGGCTGACTGGGAACACTGAAAAAGAGGAAATGGTTTATAGTTCCCACACAGAGAGGGCTAGTTTACCTTTAGGATTAGATCTGTGTCATCAGCCACTCAGACCATGTGGGAATAGAGTTTAGAACACAGGCAAACAAACCAGCCCCCCTTCCCCTTTCCCCTGGAGGTAGCTGGGTCTGTCTAGAGTGGATCCCTCTTAACTCACACACTATGACCATGTGAACCTGGAGTTAGCTGGCCCTGTCTCTTCGTTCTCTCTCTTCGTTCTCTCTCTCTCTCTCTCTCTCTCTCTCTCTCTGTAGGCTTGGTGTCATGTTTGTATTGAGGGCAGGAGCCCTCTCATCTCTCTCTCTCTCTCTCTCTCTCTCTCTCTCTCTCTCTATCTCTGTAGGCTTGGTGTCATGTTTGTATTGAGGGCAGGCACCCTCTCTTCTCAGCTCTTCTCATCTCTTCTCCTCTATCTCTCTCTCTCTCTCTTTCTCTCTTTTTACTCTTTCTCTCTTTCTATTTGTACTGTCCTCTCTCTCACTCTCCCCCTTTTCCTCTCTCAATTATGTGTGAAAAAAAGCTTTATTTGCTTGACCAAACATATGCAAAGTGTTGCCAGAGCGGTTACAGCATATTGTTGTGCACAATTGGCATAAAACGACATATTCATTCACCACATGGCAATACTGTCACATGTTAGGACATGCATGTTGCACTGCCTCTCTTCCTTCTACCTCCGTCTTTTAGTGCATTCACTTGTTCAGGCTTGGACTATGTTGGTTGTAGGCAAACTTATTTTCTAAAAAAGTAGTTATCTAGTTTTTGTCTAGCTTAGCTAGCTAGTTTCTTTTCTAGTTAGGCTAGCTAGTTTTTTGTCTAGCTTAGCAAGCTAGTTTCTTTTCTAGTTAGGCTAGCTATTTTTTTGTCTAGCTTGGCTAGCTAGTTTCTTTTCTAGTTAGGCTAGCTAGTTTTTGTCAAGCTTGGCTAGCTAGTGTTTGGTTAGCTAGTGTTTGGCTAGTTTGGCTAGCTAGTGTTTGGCGAGCTAGTTAGAGTTTGTTTTTAGCTTGTCATTGACTAGCACACTAAGGGACAATACACTACAGATGAGTTAATTTGAAATCAGAGGATGAGACACGGCTCATTTAGCAGAGTGTAGCTGTGCAAGTGGGAGTGGAGTGTAAATGTATCTTTAGCTGCTAAGCTATAATTGTGGTTTGTTAATGATGTAGATACGTTCTCTGGAGATGTTTACAGGAAGTCTTCGTCTGCTTCCAAAATGGCACCCTATTCCCTGCAGAGTGCACTACTTTTGACCAGGGCCCATAGTAGGGAATAGGGTGCTATTTAGGATGCAAACCCTTGTTTTACTTGAATTCCCCAGTAGAGCAACAACAAATTACTACTGGTGTTAGCAGTTAGCATCGTCTCTGTTAATCTCCTTGTAAAAGTTGAGGAAACCATATGAGTTTAGTTACTACATGGTGACAACGTTACAAACCAATGAGCTTCACTCACTGACGTCAGAATAGGTTTTGGATTTCTATAATTTCATAATGAGTTGGCTGACTTTGATCGTTATCAAAAGGCCTATGATTTGTAAGGCAATAGAAAATATGCTTAGACATTAATGCACACTGCAAACTTTAAAGACACTTGAATTAATATATGACTGAGAGAGCTGTTGTGGCCTGGCATAATATGCTGGTAGGGTGGCGCTTCTTTCTCTCCAGGGGAAAAGAATGAAGACACACCAGAAACTCACCACAGAAATGACACAGACCAATTCTCTTCTTTAGTCTCTACACACACACACACACACACACACACACACACACACACACACACACACACACACACACACACACACACACAGAACACTACTCAATGTTCCGCTAGCCTGAAGAAGAGCTGATTCTGAGGCCCAGGAGGCATCTCCTCATAAGATACATGTTATCCAACTGTTCAGGACCTGATATCACTCTGAGAGATACACTTTGACCTGAACCACTGGCTGATATGGAGAGAGTAAGGGAGAGATTGAGGGGGAAGGGAGAGAGGGAAGGAGAGAGGGAGAGAGGGAAGGAGAGAGGGTAGAGGAAGGGAGAGAGAGAAGGAGAGTGGGAGGGAGAGATGGGGGGAAGGGAGAGAGGGAAGGAGAGATGGAGGGAGAAGGAGAGAGTGAGGGAGAGATGGGGGACGGGAGAGAAGGAAGGAGAGAGGGAGGGAGAGGTGGAGGGGGAAGATAGAGAGGGAAGGAGAGGTGGAGGGGGAAGGGACAGAGTGAAGGGGGGAATGAATGGAAAGAGCAGTGGCAGGAGCATTAGGATAGTAGCTGTAAACAAACAGGGTTCTCTCATTACATCAGCCCTGTTGTTTAACACACACACACACACACACACACACACACACACACACACACACACACACACACACACACACACAGTCACTTTATTTAAGGAGATTAACCAAGTCATCCTACGCTTGTCAGCTAGTGCAGGGAGTTGATCAAATCCTCTTTCCAAAAAGCCCAGTTCAACTATAAACCCATGTATTAAGAGTATTCTCTTTTTAATATATTTGATTATACTTATATCAGGAAAAAGATGTGGCGGAGAGAGAGAGAGAGAGAGAGAGAGAGAGAGAGAGAGAGAGAGAGAGAGAGAGAGAGAGAGAGAGAGAGAGAGAGAGAGAGAGAGAGAGAGAGAGAGAGAGAGAGAGAGAGAGAGAGAGAGAGAGAGAGAGAGAGAGAGAGAGAGAGAGAGAGAGAGAGAGAGAGAGAGAGAGAGAGAGAGAGAGAGAGAGAGAGAGAGATTTACAACACCCCTCTCTCCACAGAGTACTAGCATGCCAGCTGTATTTAGTTTATTAGCAGTATGACAGTGGTAGGAGTCTCAGCTTAAAGCCACCAACAGCATAGCCCTAATTTTAGCCTCCAAAGAGGATAAGGTTTAAACAGGCCCTGCTGCTAGTATGGGCCATATGGTCGTCTGACGATAACATTGTGTCAGGAATATTTATCTTTCCCCTCTAGATATTTGTGGTTTCAGCGTTGGTCTGAAGTAGAGTGTGTATTTATATGTATAAATGCGCTGATAAATGAACGGTTGTGGCGTTATCTGAGGGGAACTGGGGGTCTAGATGTTGGACTGGTGACACTAGTGGACTGTCCTGTAGTAAGGTTGGGCGGTATCTGAGGGGAACTGGGGGTCTAGATGTTGGACTGGTGACACTAGTGGACTGTCCTGTAGTAAGGTTGGGCGTTATCTGAGGGGAACTGGGGGTCTAGATGTTGGACTGGTGACACTAGTGGACTGTCCTGTAGTAAGGTTGGGCGGTATCTGAGGGGAACTGGGGGTCTAGATGTGGGACTGGTGACACTAGTGGACTGTCCTGTAGTAAGGTTGGGCGGTATCTGAGGGGAACTGGGGGTCTAGATGTTGGACTGGTGACACTAGTGGACTGTCCTGTAGTAAGGTTGGGCGGTATCTGAGGGGAACTGGGGGTCTAGATGTTGGACTGGTGACACTAGTGGACTGTCCTGTAGTAAGGTTGGGCGTTATCTGAGGGGAACTGGGGGTCTAGATGTTGGACTGGTGACACTAGTGGACTGTCCTGTAGTAAGGTTGGGCGGTATCTGAGGGGAACTGGGGGTCTAGATGTTGGACTGGTGACACTAGTGGACTGTCCTGTAGTAAGGTTGGGCGGTATCTGAGGGGAACTGGGGGTCTAGATGTTGGACTGGTGACACTAGTGGACTGTCCTGTAGTAAGGTTGGGTGGTATCTGAGGGGAACTGGGGGTCTAGATGTTGGACTGGTGACACTAGTGGACTGTCCTGTAGTAAGGTTGGGCGGTATATGAGGGGAACTGGGGGTCTAGATGTTGGACTGGTGACACTAGTGGACTGTCCTGTAGTAAGGTTGGGCGTTTTCTGAGGGGAACTGGGGGTCTAGATGTTGGACTGGTGACACTAGTGGACTGTCCTGTAGTAAGGTTGGGCGGTATCTGAGGGGAACTGGGGGTCTAGATGTTGGACTGGTGACACTAGTGGACTGTCCTGTAGTAAGGTTGGGTGGTATCTGAGGGGAACTGGGGGTCTAGATGTTGGACTGGTGACACTAGTGGACTGTCCTGTAGTAAGGTTGGGCGTTATCTGAGGGGAACTGGGGGTCTAGATGTTGGACTGGTGACACTAGTGGACTGTCCTGTAGTAAGGTTGGGAGGTATCTGAGGGGAACTGGGGGTCTAGATGTTGGACTGGTGACACTAGTGGACTGTCCTGTAGTAAGGTTGGGAGGTATACAGACGTTCATACCGTCATAGCGTTTCTGTTTCAGGGTAGACGGTATTACTGGAAAATGCCCCATTTATTTATGACCAACAAAACAATTGACACAACAGGGATGTTGCTCCAGGAAGGGATGGAATGTCTCTGCTGTGACCAATAAGCTTGGATCTGGACATCTAGCCACTTAGCAAGTTAGCAAACCACATGCGTAGCTGGAGCACTGAGCTTGGATATCCTTTATTAGACACATCTTAGATATATTATAGTTATACTTAAAAAATAAATATAAATTTAAATAATATATATATATTTATTTTTTTCAACAGTTTTGCAAAATCCTACCCCGGTATACGGTATGAACAAC
>NC_092169.1:53250730-53265730 GCF_045791955.1 Oncorhynchus clarkii lewisi
CCAGACAGCTAGTATCTGTTATTCAGTACATTACTGTACCAGACAGCTAGTATCTGTTATTCAGTACATTACTGTACCAGACAGCTAGTATCTGTTATTCAGTACATTACTGTACCAGACAGCTAGTATCTGTTATTCAGTACTCTGCTACATTACTGTACCAGACAGCTAGTATCTGTTATTCAGTACATTACTGTACCAGACAGCTAGTATCTGTTATTCAGTACATTACTGTACCAGACAGCTAGTATCTGTTATTCAGTACATTACTGTACCAGACAGCTAGTATCTGTTATTCAGTACATTACTGTACCAGACAGCTAGTATCTGTTATTCAGTACATTACTGTACCAGACAGCTAGTATCTGTTATTCAGTGATCTACCTGTCAGATTCAGTCAATTCAGGAGGCAAATTGAAACTCTAATTCAGAAATGGGGAAACTCCTAATTGAATTGGAATGGAATTGACACCAAACCCTGCTAGCTAACCCCGTCAGTTCCCTACTCTAACAGCGTCTACCGAAGCCTAACTTCCACCTCTCTGTGTGCTAACTACATCATACATCCATGTAATGCCCCTTCCACCCTCCTTCCTCTACACCAGAGCATGGGAAGCTTAGGGCTGCTATTATTAACGACTTGGCTAACCTTCCTGTATTATCTAGCTGCAATACTTCAGCTCTAACACGCTGATAGGCTGAGATGGGGGAGGGGGGCGGGTCCCTGCCTATTACAGGGCTTATCAGGGGCTCCGCCGTGCTGATAGTCACCATGTGGAAAATGAGCGAGCAGAAGAGAACAGCTTTATGTTCTCTGGTTCTGTTAACCCACAGTCTCTTGTAGGGTCCTGTAGCTTTGGTCACGAGAGACAAAATACTCACCCTGATGCCCACCCTGAACCACTCTCTGATACTCACCCTGACACTCACCCTGATACTCACTCTGATTCTCACCCTGATACTCACCCTGATACCCACCCTGAACCACTCTCTGATACTCACCTTGATACTCACCCTGACACTCACCCTGACACTCACCCTGACACTCACACTGAAACACACCCTGACACTCACCCTGATACTCACCCTGACACTCACCCTGACACTCACCCTGATACCCACCCTGAACCACTCTCTGATACTCACCCTGATACTCACCCTGACACTCACCCTGACACTCACCCTGACACTCACCCTGATACTCACCCTGACACTCACACTGAAACACACCCTGACACTCACCCTGATACTCACTCTGATACTCACCCTGATACTCACTCTGATACTCACCCTGGCACTCACCCTGATACTCACCCTGACACTCACCCTGACACTCACCCTGACACTCACCCTGATACCCACCCTGAACCACTCTCTGATACTCACCCTGATACTCACCCTGACACTCACCCTGACACTCATCCTGACACTCACCCTGATACTCACCCTGACACTCACTCTGATACTCACCCTGATACTCACTCTGATACTCACCCTGGCACTCACCCTGATACTCACCCTGACACTCACCCTGACACTCACCCTGACACTCACCCTGATACCCACCCTGAACCACTCTCTGATACTCACCTTGATACTCACCCTGATACTCACCCTGACACTCACCCTGACACTCACCCTGACACTCACCCTGATACTCACACTGACACTAACCCTGACACTCACCCTGATACTCACCCTGATACTCACCCTGACACTCACACTGAAACACACCCTGCCACTCACCCTGATACTCTCTCTGATACTCACCCTGATACTCACCCTGATACCTAAGTGCTCTTGGCTTGAGCAGAGGTTGGCTACTGAAAGGTGTCAAAAGCTTTCTGAGAGGGAGGGAGAGAGGGAGACAGAATGATAGACTGTGTGTGTCCCTACGATCTCCCCTCTCTCTCTCTCTCTCTCTCTCAGAACCAGAGGTCCTCAACAAGGGTTCCTGTTTGAACCAACACAACCTTCTATCTTCTGATTAGAAAATAAAGAAACGATGAAACACAAAGGAGCAAATCAAGAGTCACACAGTGAAAGGCCTCAACATGAAAGGTTCAATTCATGGCCTTTCATTTGACCCTCTCTGTTGTCCAGTGACTTGGAGGGGGAGGTAAATGATACATTATGATGGGATTCCTGGTAGTGTGCTTGTGTGTGTGTGTGTGTGTGTGTGTATATATCTGGTGTGTATTTGTGTGTGTATATCTGGTGTGTATATCTTGTGTGTGTGTCTGGTGTATATATCTGGTGTGTGTGTGTCTGGTGTGTATATCTGGTGTGTATATCTGGTGTGTGTATGTGTGGTGTGTATATCTGGTGTGTGTATGTGTGGTGTGTATATCTGGTGTGTGTGTGTGTCTGGTGTGTATATCTGGTGTGTGTGTGTGTGTGTGTGTGTGTGTGTGTGTGTGTGTGTGTGTGTGTGTGTCTGGTGTGTATATCTGGTGTGTGTATGTGTGGTGTGTATATCTGGTGTATGTGTGGTGTGTATATCTGGTGTGTGTGTGGTGTGTATATCTGGTGTGTGTGTGTGTGTGTGGTGTGTATATCTGGTGTGTATATCTGGTGTGTGTATGTGTGGTGTGTATATCTGGTGTGTGTATGTGTGGTGTGTATATCTGGTGTGTGTATGTGTGGTGTGTATATCTGGTGTGTGTGTGTCTGGTGTGTATATCTGGTGTGTGTATGTGTGGTGTGTATATCTGGTGTGTGTGTGTGGTGTGTATATCTGGTGTGTGTATGTGTGGTGTGTATATCTGGTGTGTGTGTGTGTGTGTCGAGGCTAGAGGATGGAGGGAAGGAGGGAGGAGAGGGGGTAGATGTTATAGTTGAATGCCGTGTTGGTGGCCCCGGGCCGGGGCATTTTCCAGCGTGTCAGGGGCCCTGTGGTGTTGACCCTTAGCTGGGAGACGCAGCTCGGAGCCGCTCAGAGAGCAGTCACATTTCCAGTGACATTTTTACTGTCACCTATGGGTATGTCAGCAGGCCTCCCACTGAAGGGAATATGCATGAGAGGGCTCGGTCACACACACACACACACACACACACACACACACACACACACACACACACACACACACACACACACACACACACACACACATACACACACACATACACACACACATACACACACATGTGCAGGCAAGGATGCAGGACACACACACGCACACACATACACACACATGCGCAGGCAAGGATGCAGGACACACACACACACACCCCCCCCCCCCCCCCCCCCCCCACACACACACACACACACACTCCACCCCCCCACACACATAAACCAGTGTATAACCAGATAACAAGGTGAATGTAATGAAATCCCATGTAAATGACTCAGGTGTCATTACTAGAGCATGTACTATAGATGTCGGAGCAAAACGTATTAAAATAGATATTAGAACCGCGTTTCATTCCTAAAGGTATTTAAAGAGATCTTTAAGCACAAGGAACAGTGAATGAACACTAATTACTGATAGACTTAAGCTTTGTTTTTCCCTCTTCATAATATAAATTACCAATCAGACACTGTCAGAGTGCCGTACAGCTGCCATTAAACTCTCTGCTCACATCGCTACTCAAAACGCTTGTTATTGTCTTTAAAGAATTACCTTTAATTACAGAATCTAATTACATATCTCCACAGACGAGTGTTTACTTCAAGACGATTCTCTTTTCATAATTACTCGTCAAGAAAATGTCTAATTGAGTATATTTACATTGGAAGTTGTTATGGAGTCGGTGTGTGTAGCTTGTATTCAGAGGTAAACACAATCACGTTTCAACAGAATGTTTTGCCTCTAGTTCTGTCTCTTCTCTTTCTGCTTGTTGTTGGTTTAAAAAACAGCCGTCGGGGTTTAGGACAGGAGAAAAAAGCCGTCTGGGTTTAGAAGGGACAGGTGAAAACAGCAGTCTGGGTTTAGGACAGGTGAAATCATCGGTCTGGTTTAGGACAGGTGTAAACAGTAGTCTGGGTTTAAAAGGGACAGGTGAAAACAGCAGTATGGGTTTAGAAGGGACAGGTGTAAACAGCAGACTGGGTTTAGAAGGGACAGGTGGGAACAGCAGTCTGGGTTTAGAAGGGACAGGTGGAAACAGCAGTATGGGTTTAGAAGGGACAGGTGTAAACAGCAGTCTGGGTTCAGAAGGGACAGGTGGAAACAGCAGTATGGGTTTAGAAGGGACAGGTGTAAACAGCAGTCTGGGTTTAGAAGGGACAGGTTAAAAAAGCAGTCTGGGTTTAGAAGGGACAGGTAAAAAACAGCAGTCTGGGTTTAGAAGGGACAGGTGAAAACAGCAGTCTGGGTTTAGAAGGGACAGGTGAAAACAGCAGTCTGGGTTTAGGACAGGTAAAAACAGCAGTCTGGGTTTAGGACAGGTAAAAAACAGCAGTCTGGGTTTAGAAGGGACAGGTAAAAAACATCAGTCTGGGTTTAGAAGGGACAGGTGAAAAACAGCAGTCTGGGTTTAGGACATGTGAAAACAGCAGTCTGGGTTTAGAAGGGACAGGTGAAAAACAGCAGTCTGGGTTTAGGACAGGTGAAAACAGCAGTTTGGGTTTAGAATGGACAGGTAAAAAACAGCAGTCTGGGTTTAGAAGGGACAGGTGTAAACAGCAGTCTGGGTTTAGAAGGGACAGGTTAAAAAAGCAGTCTGGGTTTAGAAGGGACAGGTAAAAAACAGCAGTCTGGGTTTAGAAGGGACAGGTGAAAACAGCAGTCTGGGTTTAGAAGGGACAGGTGAAAACAGCAGTCTGGGTTTAGGACAGGTAAAAACAGCAGTCTGGGTTTAGGACAGGTAAAAAAACAGCAGTCTGGGTTTAGAAGGGACAGGTAAAAAACATCAGTCTGGGTTTAGAAGGGACAGGTGAAAAACAGCAGTCTGGGTTTAGGACATGTGAAAACAGCAGTCTGGGTTTAGAAGGGACAGGTGAAAAACAGCAGTCTGGGTTTAGGACAGGTGAAAACAGCAGTTTGGGTTTAGAATGGACAGGTAAAAAACAGCAGTCTGGGTTTAGAAGGGACAGGTGAAAACAGTAGTCTGGGTTTAAAAGGGACAGGTGAAAACAGCAGTATGGGTTTAGAAGGGACAGGTGTAAACAGCAGACTGGGTTTAGAAGGGACAGGTGGGAACAGCAGTCTGGGTTTAGAAGGGACAGGTGGAAACAGCAATATGGGTTTAGAAGGGACAGGTGTAAACAGCAGTCTGGGTTCAGAAGGGACAGGTCGGAAACAGCAGTATGGGTTTAGAAGGGACAGGTGTAAACAGCAGTCTGGGTTTAGAAGGGACAGGTTAAAAAAGCAGTCTGGGTTTAGAAGGGACAGGTGAAAAAAACAGCAGTCTGGGTTTAGAAGGGACAGGTGCAAACAGCAGTCTGGGTTTAGAAGGGACAGGTGAAAACAGCAGTCTGGGTTTAGGACAGGTAAAAACAGCAGTCTGGGTTTAGGACAGGTAAAAACAGCAGTCTGGGTTTAGAAGGGACAGGTAAAAAACATCAGTCTGGGTTTAGAAGGGACAGGTGAAAAACAGCAGTCTGGGTTTAGGACATGTGAAAACAGCAGTCTGGGTTTAGAAGGGACAGGTGAAATCATCGGTCTGGTTTAGGACAGGTGTAAACAGTAGTCTGGGTTTAAAAGGGACAGGTGAAAACAGCAGTATGGGTTTAGAAGGGACAGGTGTAAACAGCAGACTGGGTTTAGAAGGGACAGGTGTAAACAGCAGTCTGGGTTCAGAAGGGACAGGTGGAAACAGCAGTATGGGTTTAGAAGGGACAGGTGTAAACAGCAGTCTGGGTTTAGAAGGGACAGGTTAAAAAAACAGTCTGGGTTTAGAAGGGACAGGTAAAAAACAGCAGTCTGGGTTTAGAAGGGACAGGTGCAAACAGCAGTCTGGGTTTAGAAGGGACAGGTGAAAACAGCAGTCTGGGTTTAGGACAGGTAAAAACAGCAGTCTGGGTTTAGGACAGGTAAAAAACAGCAGTCTGGGTTTAGAAGGGACAGGTAAAAAACAGCAGTCTGGGTTTAGAAGGGACAGGTGAAAAACAGCAGTCTGGGTTTAGGACATGTGAAAACAGCAGTCTGGGTTTAGAAGGGACAGGTGAAAAACAGCAGTCTGGGTTTAGGACAGGTAAAAACAGCAGTTTGGGTTTAGAAGGGACAGGTAAAAAACAGCAGTCTGGGTTTAGAAGGGACAGGTGAAAAAAGCAGTCTGGGTTTAGAAGGGACAGGTGAAAAACAGCAGTCTGGGTTTAGGACAGGAGAAAACAGCATGTATCTATGGGCTTTAGCTGTATTGAAGAAGCCTGAGAGTCAGAGCCACATTGAAACTGTGTGTGTGTCAGTCAGACATTCCTGCATGTTGGAGGAGGGAGACACTTTGCAAAGGGAACCCCCGCCTCTCTCCTCTCCCCCTCTCCCTCGCTCCTCTCCCTCTCTCCTCTCTCCTCTCTCCTCTCCCCCTCTCTCCTCTCCCCTCTCCCCCTCCCACTCTCCCTCTCTCCTCTCCCTCTCTCCTTCTCTCCTCTCCCCTTCTCTCCTCTCCCTCTCTCCTCTCTCCTCTCTCCTCTCCCCCTCTCTCCTCTCCCCTCTCCCCCTCCCACTCTCCCTCTCTCCTCTCCCTCTCTCCTTCTCTCCTCTCCCCTTCTCTCCTCTCCCTCGCTCCTCTCCCCCTCTCCTTCTCTCCTCTCCCCCTCTCCCTCTCTCCTCTCCCCCTCTCTCCTCTCCCCGTCCCACTCTCCCTCTCTCCTCTCCCCCTCTCTCCTCTCTCCTCTCCCTCTCTCCTCCCCCTCTCTCCTCTCTCCTCTCCCTCTCTCCTCCCCCTCTCTCTGGCCATATGAAAGGCCTGAATACAATAAACGCTGCTTTATCCCTCCCTCCCTCCCTCCCTCCCTCCCTCCCTCCCTCCCTCCCTCCCTCCCTCCCTCCCTCCCTCCCTCCCTCCCTCTGGCCCTCTCCTTGTCCCTCTGTGTGTTGTGTGTTTCTGGGGAAGTGTGTGTGTGTGTTGTGTGTTTCTGGGGAAGTGTGTGTGAGTGTGTGTGTTTGAGTGTGAGAGTGAGTATGAGAGAGAGAATGTGTGTATGTGTGTGTGCACGCCCCTGTGTATAGAATAGTGAATGGAACAGGGTAGCTAGGCCCCAGAGGCCTGGGGTTTGCCTAAACACCTAACCCTGGGCCATGCGATCCCACTGGGGTGTGAAACCAAGGGATGGGGCCACATGGGAGAAGCCCCAGGTCACCTGCCATACTATACCATAGAGAGAGAGACTCTCATAAGGAAATGGTCCGTGGACCAAATGTGCTTTTAAAAAAGAAAGATCTGTCTTCAGTGCTCTCCTCTTGCCATCAGACCATGGCCTATAAAACCTAACAAAAACATCAACCTCTTGAAATGAGAGAGAGAGAAAGACACACTCAGAGAGAGAGAGAGAGAGAGAGAGAGAGAGAGAGAGAGAGAGAGAGAGAGAGAGAGAGAGAGAGAGAGAGAGAGAGAGAGAGAGAGAGAGAGAGAGAGAGAGAGAGAGAGAGAGAGAGAGAGAGAGAGAGAGAGAGAGAGAGCCACACAGAGAGAGGGAGAGAGAGACACAAAGAGAGAGAGAGAGAGGGAGAGAGACACGCACAGAGAGAGAGAGAGGGAGAGAGAGAGACACAGAGAGAGAGACACACAGAGAGGGAGAGAGAGAGACACAGAGAGAGAGACACACAGAGAGGGAGAGAGAGAGACACATAGAGGGAGAGGGAGACACAGAGAGAGAGACACACACAGAGAGGGAGAGAGACACAGAGAGACACAGAGAGAGACACAGAGACTGTAATGATGTGACATCTCTGGACTACTGAGTATTTTCCTGTCCTTTAAAACAGAGAAATGAGACGGTGTCATCATTCATTCATCACTCATCTCTCTCTGGGTTGTAAGAGGGCTTGTGTAACAAGGTCTGTTAAATGTGAGTGGACGTTCATTTGTCAGCTAGAAAAATGTTTGACACCTTTAATTGATTGGTAAGCCCCAACAAAGAGGCAGGTAGTGTCCAAGACAACAGCAGCTATAGGATGGGACCCTATTCTCTATATGGTGCCTACTGTTGATCAGAGCCCTACGGGAACACCTTACAGGACACCCTACGGGACACCCTACCCTACGGGAACACCTTACGGGACACCATACGGGACACCCTACAGACCCTGGTCAGTAGTGGTGTCCTGTATAGGGAGCAGGGGACATTAGGGACACTACCGTAGTGTAATCAGATCATTACAGATTAGACCAGATTCTATGTGATAATGTCAGGATGCACCTAGAGAGAGACAGGGGTAGGAAGAGAGAGAGTGAGAGAGAGGGAGAAAGAGAGAGAGGGAGAGGGAGAATGATAGAGGGGGAGGAGGGAGAAAGAGGGGAGAGAGGGTTGGGAAGAGAGAGAGAGAGAGAGAGAGAGAGAGAGAGAGAGAGAGAGAGAAAGAGAGAGAGAGAGAGAGAGAGACAAAGACAAACCTGGTTGCCCAGAGAGGACAGGCTGTGGCTCACTCTGCTCCAGGGGAGAGGTAGAGACAGAGCTGCATTTCCTATTACACTGTGACAAATACTCAGACCTAAGAGAATATTTCTTTCCCAAAATTATAATTCAATACAAAGAATTTGAAACTATAAAGGATGAAGAAAAAATCTAATATTTATTGGGTGAAAAGCCAAAATGTGCAGTTTTGGCAGCCAAATATGTGTCCTCCTGCCACAACCTGAGGGACACAACCTGAGGGACACAACCTGAGGGACACAACCTGAGGGACAGCCAGTGAAAAGTGCAAAGTAATGTCGATAATATTTCCCATCTTGTTTTGTTTTATCTTTCATACCATGTCATGTGTCTTCTCAGTCATGAGAGAGAGACTGTCTTCTCAGTCATGAGAGAGAGACTGTCTTCTCAGTCATGAGAGAGAGACTGTCTTCTCAGTCATGAGAGAGAGACTGTCTTCTCAGTCATGTTGACACTGGTCCACTACCATTGCTTTAATGTATTGTTGTTCTGATTAATATTGTTGTTGTAGTTGTTGTTAATGGTAATCCAATGTCCACTACTACTATTATTATTGCTGTTGGTGAGAGAGAGAGAGAGAGAGAGAGAGAGAGAGAGAGAGAGAGAGAGAGAGAGAGAGAGAGAGAGAGAGAGAGAGAGAGAGAGAGAGAGAGAGAGAGAGAGAGAGAGAGAGAGAGAGAGAGAGAGAGAGAGAGAGAGAGAGAGAGAGAGAGAGAGAGAGAGAGAGAGAGAGAGAGAGAGAGAGAGATAGAGAGAGAGAGAGAGAGAGAGAGAGAGAGAGAGAGGAGGGAGAGAGAGGGAGAGAGGGAGAGGAGAGAGGCGGGGGTTTGAGTTTTAAATACTCTTTATTGGGTCTGGGGGCCCACCACACAATAAATACTCATACAAAACCACAGTTACACATCAATTAAAAACACAACTCCAATTCCTCCTCCACAGTAGGACCCGTCCCCTATAGGACAGCTGGGGCAACACCCATTTCCACCTTGACAGTCTGGCACACACTTTCTCCACTACACCCTCCCAGTTATTTTTCTGAAAGACATCGGAGCCTAGAAAAACTCCCAAAGTCTTCATTCCATCTCTGCCCCACTGAAGCCCCCCTGGTAACCGTGGAGCGGACCCCATCTGAAGCTGACCTGCCCACAGCGCTTCACTCTTTCCCCAATTTACTCTAGCTGAGGAGGCCCCCTCATACACCTTTAAAGTGTTTGAGAGAACCTTAACATCCTCACCCCCTGTGATAAAAACGATCACGTCATCTGCATACGCAGACAGTGCTATCGTGGGACCCTTCATTACACCTGGCACAGAGAAACCAGTAAGCTTCGCTCTTAAAAAACAAAGCATTGGTTCAATCGCCAGACTATATAACTGCCCTGAAATTGGGCATCCTTGCCTGATGCCCCTTTCGACAGGGATGGGGCAACTCAAACCACCACCAACCTTCACCATACACGAGGCTCCAGCATACAGTAAATTCACCCAAGACAGAAAAACATCCCCAAACCCAAAGGCTTTCATTGTTTTAAACAAGTACTGGTGGTCCACACGATCAAAAGCCTTCTCCTGATCCAACGAAAGTAAACCCACATTTACATCCGACAGTTTACAAATGTCTAAAACATCTCTTATCAGAAACAAGTTGTCAACAATAGAGCGATCAGGTACACAGTAGGACTGGTCCTTGTGGATCAACAATCCCAGATACTCTTTCAACCTGTTTGAGAGACATTTAGAAACAATTTTGTATTCTGCGCACAGCAAGGCAACAGGTCTCCAATTTTTTATGAGAGCCAAATCCCCCTTTTTTGGCAACAGTGAAAGCACCGCACGTTGACAGGATACAGGAAGAGAACCCTCATGAAAAGATTCACACAGCACTTCATAAAAATCCTCCCCAATAGACCCCCAAAAGTGCTTATAAAACTCAGATGGTAAACCATCGATGCCAGGGGCTCGGCCTGTTGAGAGCTGCATAACTGCTGTGGACAGCTCTTGCAGTGTAATATCAGCGTCCAATGCGACTCTCTGCTCAGGTCCCAATTGAGGAAGACCGTGTAACAACTGTTCAGTACATAAAGAGTCACAATCCTCCGCCTTATAAAGGGATGAGTAAAAATCCACGGCATGTTGACGCATTTCAATATCATTCGTGGTCACCTTCCCATCAGGGAGACGAAGGCAGACCATCTGTTTGCGTTGAAATTTCGACTGTCCTAGGTTGAAAAAAAAGCGCTAGGAGCATCCATATCCTTGAGGGAAGCGAAACGAGACCTAATCAAGGCACCCTTCACTCTTTCATGCAGAAACGACCTCAGTTCATGTCTCTTGTCCTGTAGGTTCATGACTAGTCCAGGGTCGTTCTGAGTGAGCAGCTTCAATTCAATAGATTTGATGTCCTGTTCAAGGGCCTTGATAGTCTCTTTAACTTCAGTTTGAGACAGAGCAGTATACTGTTGACAAAAAACTCGTATTTGGGCCTTCCCAACCTCCCACCATTGTCTCAAGGACTCAAAATTCCCTTTTATACCCCTCCATTTTTCCCAAAACAACAAAAACCTGTCACAAAACATGACATCATGTAACAATTTAACATTAAAATACCAGTAAGGCGATGACCGTCGTGGACAGGACAAGTGAATATCAACAGTAACAATATGATGATCAGAGAAACCCACAGGAGTAATGGCACACTTTCCAACCCTACTACAGTAGTGATCAGATACATACAACCTGTCTAACCTTGCTGCACTGACACGACCTTCATTAATTTTTAGCCATGTGTACTGCCTAACTTTTGCATTCCTTACTCTCCACACATCAGAAAGCTCAAACTCAGTTAATAGGCCAGACAGGCAAGTGGCTGACCGCAGGTGAGGTTCTTCAGCGGTGCGATCAACAGTAAAATCCACTGTACAGTTCCAGTCACCCCCTAAAACCATACACCCCTCTTGGTCACACTGTCTTAAGGTTTCCTTTATTTGATCAAATATAGCAATACGCTCTGTACCCTCATTCGGAGCATAAACATTCAAAAAAACAAACAGAAACCCCATAACATCCACCTTGACCAATAAAACCCGACCCTTGACAATCTCTGTTGTAGATACCACAGTCACCCCTAAGCCTGAGGAAAACAAGATTGCCACCCCAGCACTGAAATTAGTACCATGACTGAGTACATGCTGCCCCTCCCACCACATACCCCAGTCAACCTCATTTTCCTCATCACTGTGTGTCTCCTGTAGGAAAACTACATTAAGCCTTTTCTGTTTTATTACTTCTAGTACCCAAGCCCTCTTATTCCTGTCCCTTCCCCCATTAATATTGAGAGAACCTCCCCTTAGTACCTCCATATAGAAAAGAGAAAAGAAAAGCAGAAGAAACCACAGAGAAACCAACGAGAAAAAAGACACCCTATGAAGCATGATCATCATCATTGTTTTAATCTTCTCTTAACCTGAACACGTTTCCCACCACCTTTTGCTGCTGCAACAGCAGTAATACATTTCCTCAAGCGAAACCGTTTCTTCTCACTCAATTGGTCTAACCCCACCGTCTTCTGTAACATCACAGCTGACCTCACAAACTTATCAACATCAAAATAATCTGCCAATTTGACAGATTTCCCAAAAGTCTGATCCAGAAACTCATTTACCTCCTCTAGATCATAAACTGAGTCCTCACCAGCAGCTGTCATATCTAAAGAGATATCCATATCATTCTCCTGATCCTCAGCTGAGACCACAGACAACTGACTCCCCTCTACCACATCCCTTTCAACACTCCCCACTTGCACCTCATCACTCGTACCAGGCATCTCCTCCACTACCTGGGAGACTAGCCCCACCTGAACATCACTACTCATAGTAGGCATCTTCTCCACTAACTGGGAGCCTAGCTCCACATGAACCTCAACACTCGTAGTGGGCATCTCCTCTACTACCTTGGAGCTTAGCTCCACATGAAAACCCTCATGTACCTCATTACTCGTAGTGGGCATCTCCTCCACTACCTGGGAGCCTAGCTCTACATGAACCCCAGCACTCGTAGTGGGCATCTCCTCCACTACCTGGGAGCCTATCTCCACATGAAAACCCTCCTGAACCTCATTACTCGTAGTGGGCATCTCCTCCACTACCTGGGAGCCTAGCTCCACATGAATCCCCTCCTGTACCCCGTTACTCACAATGGGCATATCCTCCACTACCTGGGAGCCTAGCTCCACATGAACCCCCTCCTTTACCCCAGCACTCATACTGGGCACCTGCTCACCAGTCTGAGGAACTGGCTCTTCAGACACATCCTTACCTTCTACCACAATACTTTTCTGTAGCATAACATTTCCCTCTAATACAAGTTGCAACCCCGTGCCCTCAACAGGGATAACTTGTTCCTCAGCAACAGGTGCTTGTGGCTGCTCTGCCGCTGTCGGCCCACCTCTCCCTACATCAGTGGGCCCAGGCGTTACGATGACCACCTGCGCCCCTCCCTCGGCCTTCTCCCTTTTCGGGCAAGCATGTCGCTTATGACCAACATCCCCACACTCAAAACACCGTTGACTACCCGTACTAGCATAAGCCATATACAATCTATTGTCATACTTGACTTTAAACGATAACTCTAAAGTCTGCTCCGGTGAGTCCAAAAACATAAACACCTGTCGCCGAAATGACATTACCTGTTTCAACGCCGGGTGTTTGCAACCCAACGGAACAACCTTAATTGAACTGGCGAACTTCCCAAAGCGCAATAACTCGCGCTCCAACAGCTCATTTGGAATAAACGGTGGTACATTTGAAATCGTTACCCTTGTTGACGGAGAAAAAAGCGGCGTAACTTGAAAAAACATTCCTTTAAGAATTACACCATGCTCAACCATCCGATCAACCAGACATTCTTCTTTAAGAAATACCACCACAGCTTTATTCATCCGGGATGCATAAGCAATATTCTCATAGCCTACCTTCTCTCCTACGGCGACCAGAAACTCCTCCACCGTGACAGTAGCTTCAGTAACACACCTAAAGCCTTGCCGAAGTGACAGGGACGGCATCCCCATTCGGGCTGCCATCCCCGCCAAAATCAGGGTAATTTCGATACGAAAAACAAAAAACTGAATTCTACCACAACAAAAAAAGTAAAAGAAGAAGAAAGAAGAAAACCAAGAAAATGCCACCAAGAAATAGCAAACCGAAAGAAAGTTGTGAATATCTAACTCTCCACAACACACTCCTTCACTCAAACAATTCCCAGCATGCACCAATCACTCCCAGCATGCAGAGAGAGAGAGAGAGAGAGAGAGAGAGAGGTGGAAAGGGAGGAATAGATAGAAATCCACTCAGGGTTGAGCTTGAGCAGGGCACTCTCGTTGTTCTGTCTGCTAATGCTAACAGAACATTAGGAGTGAATGAGGGATGCTACAAATGCTAAGCGCATTTCTGCATGTTTCTCAGTGGTGGCCTGTATAGTCAGTGTGTGTGGGAGAGGCTAATCAAATATTCTCTCCCTTGTTAGCCCCAGGGCTTCTCTCATGCCCCTGGCTGCTACAGTCACTGGCCTGCTCACTAATTGCCACACACACACACACACACACACACACACACATATATACAAACAAGGGGCACAACCATGACATTTGGTGGCTTCTGTCTTTAGCCACTCACACTGATGATGTCACACATACACACACCCAGTTAAACACACGCACGCACACACACACACACACACACACACACACACACACACACACACACGCAAAGGCACAGACCCCCCCCCCCCCCCCCCCTCCCCCCCACTCCTTCACTAGTCTCTAAGAGTCTGTCATAACCCATCACTGATCACAGTGTGCCTGTGGTGTTTCCCCCTGGCGTGGTAGGGAGTGTGTGTGTGTGTGTGTGTGTGTAATGTGTGTATGTGTGTGTGTGTGTGTGTGTGTGTGTGTGTGTGTGCTCCAGCCTTCTGCTGATGGCCTTAATGAGGCCAACCCGTCTGTTTATGGACCTCCATCATTTCTCTGATTATTTCCACCATTTCAGACTCAAACATAAAACATAAAACACATTAACATACTGTGATCTTTTCTCTCTCTTACACACACATTTTCGTAGTATGACAAACTAATCTAGGGGCTCCTCTCTCTCTCTCTCTCTCTCTCTCTGTCTCTCTCTCTCTCTCTCTCTCTCTCTCTCTTCTCTCTATCTCCCCTCTCTCTTCTCTCTCTCTGTCTCTCTCTCCCTCTCTCTCTCTCTCTCTCTCTCTCTCTCTCTCTCTCTCTCTCTCTATCTCCCCTCTCTCTTCTCTCTCTCTGTCTCTCTCCCTCTCTCTCTCTCTTCTCTCTCTCTGTCTCTCTCTCCCTCTCTCTCTCTCTCTCTCTCTCTCTGTCTCTCTCCCTCTCTCTCTCTCTTCTCTCTCTCTGTCTCTCTCTCCCTCTCTCTCTCTCTCTCTCTCTCTCTCTA
>NC_092169.1:53273230-53280730 GCF_045791955.1 Oncorhynchus clarkii lewisi
TTTGTTGCTGTCGTTTGAGCTTCCCACTCTGTTTTCTCTCCTCTTCTATTTTTCCTTGTCTTCTTTTTCTGTTTCCACTTTTCATCTCATCCCCTTTTGTAGTGCCGTGTAACTCCCCCACCTGAGGTAGAATGGTGGAGCGCGCCCGCCGGGGCGAGGGTTCAATAACTATCCCCCCCCCCAAGGATAATAACGACTAAATCTCTCTGTCATTTTCAATTCTATTGCCGGAGAGTGGGGAAATCCAACCCTACAACTCCTTTGTTGCTCTCTCTCTCTCGCTCTCTCTCTCTCGCTCTCTCTCTCTGCCTAACTCTCTCTGCCTCTCTCTCTCTGTCTCTCTCTCTCTCTCTCTCTCTGCCTCTCTCTGTCTCTCTCTGCCTCTCTCTCTGTCTCTCTCTCTCTCTCTCTGCCTCTCTCTCTCTCTCTCTCTCTCTGCCTCTCTCTCTCTGCCTCTCTCTCTCTCCCTCTCTCTCTCTGCCTCTCTCTCTCTCTCTGCCTCTCTCTCTGTCTCTCTCTCCCTCCCTCTCTCTCTCTGCCTCTCTCTCTCTCTCTCACTGTATCTTCTTTCTCAGTCTCTCTCTCTCTCTCGCTGCCTCTCTCTCTCTCTCTGCCTGTCTCTCTGTCTCTCTGTCTCTCTCTCTCTCTCTGCCTCTCTCTCTGTCTCTCTGTCTCTCTCTCTCTCTCTCTCTCTCTCTCTCTCTGTATCTTTCTCAGTCTCTCTCTCTCTGCTGTGTTTATGAGCCAGTGTTGATGCTATGAAAAGAGAGGGGTTATTTATAAAAGCATTAAAAAATGAATGCATTCCAGATCAGAGGTGCTTGGTTTCCCAGCTATTCTGTTAGCGGTTCATTGTTGCCTTCTTCACCCAACATTATGTGCAGACAAAGCCCTTAGCTGCATTCCTCTCAAATCATATTTATGTATTTTGACCCCAGAAGAATAAGGGATGAGAAGAAAAGGGGGATGAGAAGAAGAGATGGTATGAATAAGTTAACAAACAAACAGTCTCTCTGATCTCATTGTTACTTTCTGTTTCCCTCTTCATGTGTCAGGCGACGGCATGGACAACAGTGTGGCTTCGCCGAGCACAGGAGACGAAGACGACCCGGACAAAGAGAAGAAAAGGAACAAGAAGAGAGGCATCTTCCCTAAAGTGGCCACCAACATCATGAGAGCCTGGCTCTTCCAGCACCTAACGGTGAGTTGAGCATCTCTGCCTCCTGCAACATCTCTGTTTTTACTCCTGGTCCTGTCTGTCTCCTTAGATGCTTTACAATATGTTCTTACGCACACGCACACGCACACACACACACACACGTGCACATGCATGCACTGAGGCAATGCAATGCTAGAGGCTGTGTCACAACCGGCTGTGATCGGGAGGCCAATTTGCCAAGCGGGGGGGCGTCATTGTAGATATGAATTTGTTCTTAACTGACTTGCCTAGTTAAATAAAACATGAATAGATAAATAAACATACACACACACACGCATATTCATACATCATGTTACACATGAACATAGTGTTTCTCAGACACACACACACGCATATTCATACATCATGTTACACATGAACATAGTGTTTCTCAGACACACACACACGCATATTCATACATCATGTTACACATGAACATAGTGTTTCTCAGACACACACACACGCATATTCATACATCATGTTACACATGAACATAGTGTTTCTCAGACACACACACACGCATATTCATACATCATGTTACACATGAACATAGTGTTTCTCAGACACACACACACGCATATTCATACATCATGTTACACATGAACATAGTGTTTCTCAGACACACACACACGCATATTCATACATCATGTTACACATGAACATAGTGTTTCTCAGACACACACATTTTTCAGACCTCCTCCTTTCCAACAATGTCTCCCGGCTCGTAGTGTGAATACCAGGAACTTCACACAACAGAGAGGGCTCTGTGTAATATAGGATCTCTCTCTCTCTCTCTCCCTCTCTCTCTCTCTCTGTCTCTGTCTCTGTCTCCCTCTCTCTCCCTCTCTCTCTCCCTCTATCTCTCTCTCTCTGTCTCTCTCTGTCTCTCTCTGTCTCCGTCTCCCTCTCTCTCCCTCTCTCTCTCTCTCTCTGTCTCTCTCTGTCTCTCTCTGTCTCTCTCTCTCTGTCTCTCTATCTCTCTCTCTCTCTCTCTCTCTCTCTCTGTCTCTCTCTGTCTCTCTCTCTCCCTCCTCATCTGGTGTAATTGGATCATCTTGAAGCTAAGCTAACCTGCCCCTGGCCAGAGACAACGCCGTAGATAAGACCTTCATTATTCACCAAGAACAAATCTGGACACTATTTATCAGTCAGGCGCTTGGAATTCTGTGAAAGGCCTGTGGTTTTGGTTTCTTGGTTTCACGATAATGTCTAGGAGCACCAGTGCTGTAGGCCGTGTTATCTCCCCATTACATTACAAGGTGAATATATCGTCTAGAATGAGCGTTAGGATGCATTTACAGTAGATAACACTTCAATGTGATATAGGAGCCATGTTAGTGTCCCATTAACATTTTACACAAGTGGAATGTTGAGATAATGCTATGTGACTGAAAGTCTAGAATTCAGAACTATAGAACACATTCCAGAAGTTTCTCTCTCTAAAGACGTGGCTCTGACTAGAACTGTAAGCTGCCCTGTCTCCTTATATGCATTGGTGATATTAGTGGGTCAGATTGTTGGCGTCTGTTATCGTTGTCCCAGAGGTGTGCTAGCGGTTAGCGGTGTGTGTAGCCTATGTGCTATATGAGAGACTGAGGGTATCCCCACCTGTACGGACGGACGGACGGACAGCACAGCTCGAATTGTCCTCTTAGTTCCTGGGTGTTGTATTGTCATTATACCTGAGGAGGAAGCCAGGAGGCTGTGGGTTGTATTGTCATTATACCTGAGGAGGAAGCTGTGGGTTGTATTGTCATTATGCCAGAGGAGGAAGCCAGGAGGCTGGGGGTTGTATTGTCATTATACCTGAGGAGGAAGCCAGGAGACTGGGGTTTGTGTTGCCATTATGCCTGAGGAGGAAGCCAGGAGGCTGGGGGTTGTATTGTCATTATGCCTGAGGAGGAAGCCAGGAGGCTGGGGGTTGTATTGTCATTATACCTGAGGAGGAAGCCAGGAGGCTGGGGGTTGTATTGTCGTTATACCTGAGGAGGAAGCTGGGGGTTGTATTGTCATTATGCCTGAGGAGGAAGCTGGGGGTTGTATTGCCATTATGCCAGAGGAGGAAGCTGGGGGTTTTATTGTCATTATGCCAGAGGAGGAAGCTGGGGGTTGTATTGCCATTATGCCAGAGGAGGAAGCTGGGGGTTTTATTGCCATTATGCCTGAGGAGGAAGCTGGGGGTTGTATTGTCATTATGCCTGAGGAGGAAGCTGGGGGTTGTATTGCCATTATGCCTGAGGAGGAAGCCAGGAGGCTGGGGGTTGTATTACCATTATGCCTGAGGAGGAAGCTGGGGGTTTTATTGCCATTATGCCTGAGGAGGAAGCCAGGAGTCTGGGGGTTGTATTGTCATTATACCTGAGGAGGAAGCCAGGAGGCTGGGGGTTGTATTGTCATTATACCTGAGGAGGAAGCTGGGGGTTGTATTGTCATTATACCTGAGGAGGAAGCTGGGGGTTGTATTGTCATTATACCTGAGGAGGAAGCCAGGAAGCTGGGTGTTGTATTGTCATTATACCTGAGGAGGAGGCTGGGGGTTGTATTGTCATTATGCCAGAGGAGGAAGCTGGGGGTTGTATTGCCATTATGCCAGAGGAGGAAGCTGGGGGTTTTATTGCCATTATGCCTGAGGAGGAAGCTGGGGGTTGTATTGTCATTATGCCAGAGGAGGAAGCTGGGGGTTGTATTGCCATTATGCCAGAGGAGGAAGCTGGGGGTTGTATTGCCATTATGCCAGAGGAGGAAGCTGGGGGTTTTATTGCCATTATGCCTGAGGAGGAAGCTGGGGGTTGTATTGTCATTATGCCAGAGGAGGAAGCTGGGGGTTGTATTGTCATTATACCTGAGGAGGAAGCTGGGGGTTGTATTGTCATTATACCTGAGGAGGAAGCCAGGAGGCTGGGGGTTGTATTGTCATTATGCCTGAGGAGGAAGCCAGGAGGCTGGGGGTTGTATTGTCATTATGCCTGAGGAGGAAGCCAGGAGGCTGGGGGTTGTATTGTCATTATGCCTGAGGAGGAAGCCAGGAGGCTGGGGGTTGTATTGTCATTATGCCTGAGGAGGAAGCCAGGAGGCTGGGGGTTGTATTGTCATTATGCCTGAGGAGGAAGCTGGGGGTTGTATTGTAATTATACCTGAGGAGGAAGCCAGGAGGCTGGGGGTTGTATTGTCATTATGCCTGAGGAGGAAGCCAGGAGGCTGGGGGTTGTATTGTCATTATGCCTGAGGAGGAAGCTGGGGGTTGTATTGTCATTATACCTGAGGAGGAAGCTGGGGGTTGTATTGTCATTATACCTGAGGAGGAAGCTGGGGGTTGTATTGTCATTATACCTGAGGAGGAAGCCAGGAGGCTGGGGGTTGTATTGTCATTATGCCTGAGAAGGAAGCCAGGAAGCTGGGTGTTGTATTGTCATTATACCTGAGCAGGAAGCCAGGAGTCTGGGGGTTGTATTGTCATTATACCTGAGGAGGAAGCTGGGGGTTGTATTGTCATTATGCCAGAGAAGGAAGCCAGGAGGCTGGGGGTTGTATTGTCATTATACCTGAGGAGGAAGCTGGGGGTTGTATTGTCATTATACCTGAGGAGGAAGCTGGGGGTTGTATTGTCATTATGCCAGAGAAGGAAGCCAGGAGGCTGGGGGTTGTATTGTCATTATACCTGAGGAGGAAGCTGGGGTTTGTGTTGCCATTATGCCTGAGGAGGAAGCCAGGAGGCTGGGGGATGTATTGTCATTATACCTGAGGAGGAAGCCAGGAGGCTGGGGGTTGTATTGTCATTATGCCTGAGGAGGAAGCCAGGAGGGTGGGGGTTGTGTTGCCATTATGCCTGAGGAGGAAGCCAGGAGGCTGGGGGTTGTATTGTCATTATACCTGAGGAGGAAGCTGGGGGTTGTATTGCCATTATGCCAGAGGAGGAAGCTGGGGGTTTTATTGTCATTATGCCAGAGGAGGAAGCTGGGGGTTGTATTGCCATTATGCCAGAGGAGGAAGCTGGGGGTTTTATTGCCATTATGCCTGAGGAGGAAGCTGGGGGTTGTATTGTCATTATGCCTGAGGAGGAAGCTGGGGGTTGTATTGCCATTATGCCTGAGGAGGAAGCCAGGAGGCTGGGGGTTGTATTACCATTATGCCTGAGGAGGAAGCTGGGGGTTTTATTGCCATTATGCCTGAGGAGGAAGCCAGGAGGCTGGGGGTTGTATTGTCATTATACCTGAGGAGGAAGCCAGGAGGCTGGGGGTTGTATTGTCATTATACCTGAGGAGGAAGCCAGGAGGCTGGGGGTTGTATTGTCATTATACCTGAGGAGGAGGCCGGGGGTTGTATTGTAATTATACCTGAGGAGGAAGCTGGGGGTTGTGTTGTCATTATACCTGAGGAGGAAGCTGGGGGTTGTATTGTCATTATACCTGAGGAGGAAGCTGGGGGTTGTATTGTAATTATACCTGAGGAGGAAGCTGGGGGTTGTATTGTAATTATACCTGAGGAGGAAGCTGGGGGTTGTATTGTCATTGTGCCTGAGGAGGAAGCTGGGGGTTGTATTGTCATTATGCCTGAGGAGGAAGCTGGGAGTTGTATTGTCATTATACCTGAGGAGGAAGCCAGGAAGCTGGGGGTTGTATTGTCATTATACCTGAGGAGGAAGCTGGGGGTTGTATTGTCATTATACCTGAGGAGGAAGCTGGGGGTTGTATTGTCATTATACCTGAGGAGGAAGCCAGGAAGCTGGGTGTTGTATTGTCATTATACCTGAGGAGGAGGCTGGGGGTTGTATTGTCATTATGCCAGAGGAGGAAGCTGGGGGTTGTATTGCCATTATGCCAGAGGAGGAAGCTGGGGGTTTTATTGCCATTATGCCTGAGGAGGAAGCTGGGGGTTGTATTGTCATTATGCCAGAGGAGGAAGCTGGGGGTTGTATTGCCATTATGCCAGAGGAGGAAGCTGGGGGTTGTATTGCCATTATGCCAGAGGAGGAAGCTGGGGGTTTTATTGCCATTATGCCTGAGGAGGAAGCTGGGGGTTGTATTGTCATTATGCCAGAGGAGGAAGCTGGGGGTTGTATTGTCATTATACCTGAGGAGGAAGCTGGGGGTTGTATTGTCATTATACCTGAGGAGGAAGCCAGGAGGCTGGGGGTTGTATTGTCATTATGCCTGAGGAGGAAGCCAGGAGGCTGGGGGTTGTATTGTCATTATGCCTGAGGAGGAAGCCAGGAGGCTGGGGGTTGTATTGTCATTATGCCTGAGGAGGAAGCCAGGAGGCTGGGGGTTGTATTGTCATTATGCCTGAGGAGGAAGCCAGGAGGCTGGGGGTTGTATTGTCATTATGCCTGAGGAGGAAGCTGGGGGTTGTATTGTAATTATACCTGAGGAGGAAGCCAGGAGGCTGGGGGTTGTATTGTCATTATGCCTGAGGAGGAAGCCAGGAGGCTGGGGGTTGTATTGTCATTATGCCTGAGGAGGAAGCTGGGGGTTGTATTGTCATTATACCTGAGGAGGAAGCTGGGGGTTGTATTGTCATTATACCTGAGGAGGAAGCTGGGGGTTGTATTGTCATTATACCTGAGGAGGAAGCCAGGAGGCTGGGGGTTGTATTGTCATTATGCCTGAGAAGGAAGCCAGGAAGCTGGGTGTTGTATTGTCATTATACCTGAGCAGGAAGCCAGGAGTCTGGGGGTTGTATTGTCATTATACCTGAGGAGGAAGCTGGGGGTTGTATTGTCATTATGCCAGAGAAGGAAGCCAGGAGGCTGGGGGTTGTATTGTCATTATACCTGAGGAGGAAGCTGGGGGTTGTATTGTCATTATACCTGAGGAGGAAGCTGGGGGTTGTATTGTCATTATGCCAGAGAAGGAAGCCAGGAGGCTGGGGGTTGTATTGTCATTATACCTGAGGAGGAAGCTGGGGTTTGTGTTGCCATTATGCCTGAGGAGGAAGCCAGGAGGCTGGGGGATGTATTGTCATTATACCTGAGGAGGAAGCTGGGGGTTGTATTGTCATTATACCAGAGGAGGAAGCCAGGAGGCTGGGGGTTGTATTGTCATTATGCCTGAGGAGGAAGCCAGGAGGGTGGGGGTTGTGTTGCCATTATGCCTGAGGAGGAAGCCAGGAGGCTGGGGGTTGTATTGTCATTATACCTGAGGAGGAAGCTGGGGGTTGTATTGCCATTATGCCAGAGGAGGAAGCTGGGGGTTTTATTGTCATTATGCCAGAGGAGGAAGCTGGGGGTTGTATTGCCATTATGCCAGAGGAGGAAGCTGGGGGTTTTATTGCCATTATGCCTGAGGAGGAAGCTGGGGGTTGTA
>NC_092169.1:53285730-53288230 GCF_045791955.1 Oncorhynchus clarkii lewisi
GCTCTCCCCTGTACACTGATCCCTGTTATGTTGTGTTGTCCTCCTAGAATGTAAACCAATGTCATGTAGATTAGACTGCTCTCCCCTGTACACTGTCCCCTGTTATGTTGTGTTACCCAACCTAGAATGTCATGTAGATTAAACTGCTCTCCCCTGTACACTGTCCCCTGTTATGTTGTGTTGTCCTCCTAGAATGTCATGTAGATTAGACTGCTCTCCCCTATACACTGTTCCCTGTTATGTTGTGTTACCCAACCTAGAATGTAAACCAATGTCATGTAGATTAGACTGCTCTCCCCTGTACACTGTCCCCTGTTATGTTGTGTTGTCCTCCTAGAATGTCATGTAGATTAAACTGCTCTCCCCTGTACACTGATCCCTGTTATGTTGTGTTACCCAACCTAGAATGTAAACCAATGTCATGTAGATTAGACTGCTCTCCCCTGTACACTGTCCCCTGTTATGTTGTGTTACCCAACCTAGAATGTCATGTACATTAGACTGCTCTCCCCTGTACACTGTCCCCTGTTATATTGTGTTACCCAACCTAGAATGTCATGTACATTAGACTGCTCTCCCCTATACACTGATCCCTGTTATGTTGTGTTGTCCTCCTAGAATGTCATGTAGATTAAACTGCTCTCCCCTGTACACTGTTCCCTGTTATGTTGTGTTACCCAACCTAGAATGTAAACCAATTTCATGTACATTAGACTGCTCTCCCCTATACACTGTTCCCTGTTATGTTGTGTTGTCCTCCCACTACATGGCCACAGGGGAGTCTCAGACCCAGTCTCAGTCTCAGCTGCTAGTACTGAACAGCAACAGGAAGTGGAAGGTGGGTGGCTGCTGTCGCTACAACAGGGACCGGGTAGGAGGTAGGAGACAGAGTAGAAAGAGAGGAATACAACAGGGAGGTAGGAGGTAGGAGACAGAGTAGAAAGGGAGGGATACAACAGGGAGGTAGGAGACAGAGTAGAAAGAGAGGGATACAACAGGGACCAGGTAGGAGGTAGGAGACAGAGTAGAAAGAGAGGGATACAACAGGGAGGTAGGAGACAGAGTAGAAAGGGAGGGATACAACAGGGACCAGGTAGGAGGTAGGAGACAGAGTAGAAAGGGAGGGATACAACAGGGACCAGGTAGGAGGTAGGAGACAGAGTAGAAAGGGAGGGATACAACAGGGACCAGGTAGGAGGTAGGAGACAGAGTAGAAAGAGAGGGATACAACAGGGACCAGGTAGGAGGTAGGAGACAGAGTAGAAAGGGAGGGATACAACAGGGACCAGGTAGGAGGTAGGAGACAGAGTAGAAAGGGAGGGATACAACAGGGAGGTAGGAGACAGAGTAGAAAGAGAGGGATACAACAGGGAGGTAGGAGACAGAGTAGAAAGGGAGGGATACAACAGGGAGGTAGGAGGTAGGAGACAGAGTAGAAAGAGAGGGATACAACAGGGAGGTAAGAGACAGAGTAGAAAGGGAGGGATACAACAGGGACCGGGTAGGAGGTAGGAGACAGAGTAGAAAGGGAGGGATACAACAGGGAGGTAGGAAACAGAGTAGAAAGAGAGGGATACAACAGGGAGGTAGGAGACAGAGTAGAAAGGGATGGATACAACTGGGAGGTAGGAGACAGAGTAGAAAGGGAGGGATACAACAGGGAGGTAGGAGACAGAGTAGAAAGAGAGGGATACAACAGGGACCGGGTAGGAGGTAGGAGACAGAGTAGAAAGAGAGGGATACAACAGGGAGGTAGGAGACAGAGTAGAAAGGGAGGGATACAACAGGGAGGTAGGAGACAGAGTAGAAAGGGAGGGATACAACAGGGAGGTAGGAGACAGAGTAGAAAGGGAGGGATACAACAGGGACCGGGTAGGAGGTAGGAGACAGAGTAGAAAGAGAGGGATACAACAGGGAGGTAGGAGACAGAGTAGAAAGGGAGGGATACAACAGGGAGGTAGGAGACAGAGTAGAAAGGGAGGGATACAACAGGGAGGTAGGAGACAGAGTAGAAAGGGAGGGATACAACAGGGACCAGGTAGGAGGTAGGAGACAGAGTAGAAAGGGAGGGATACAACAGGGAGGTAGGAGGTAGGAGACAGAGTAGAAAGGGAGGGATACAACAGGGAGGTAGGAGGTAGGAGACAGAGTAGAAAGAGAGGGATACAACAGGGAGGTAGGAGGTAGGAGACAGAGTAGAAAGAGAGGGATACAACAGGGAGGTAGGAGACAGAGTAGAAAGGGAGGGATACAACAGGAAGGTAGGAGGTAGGAGACAGAGTAGAAAGGGAGGGATACAACAGGGACCAGGTAGGAGGTAGGAGACAGAGTAGAAAGGGAGGGATACAACAGGGACCAGGTAGGAGGTAGGAGACAGAGTAAAAAGAGAGGGATACAACAGGGAGGTAGGAGACAGAGTAGAAAGGGATGGATACAACAGGGACCAGGTAGGAGGTAGGAGACAGAGTAGAAAGAGAGGGATACAAAAAAAATGCGAGAA
>NC_092169.1:53293230-53310730 GCF_045791955.1 Oncorhynchus clarkii lewisi
GGAGAAATGAGAGAGGGAGAAAAGAGAGAGGGAGAAAAGAGAGAGGGAGAAAATAGAGAGGGAGAAATGAGAGAGGGAGAAAAGAGAGAGGGAGAAAAGAGAGAGGGAGAAATGAGAGAGGGAGAAATGAGAGAGGGAGAAAAGAGAGAGGGAGAAAAGAGAGAGGGAGAAAGAGAGAGGGAGAAAAGAGAGAGGGAGAAAAGAGAGAGGGAGAAATGAGAGAGGGAGAAATGAGAGAGGGAGAAATGAGAGAGGGAGAAATGAGAGAGGGAGAAATGAGAGAGGGAGAAATGAGAGAGGGAGAAATGAGAGAGGGAGAAATGAGAGAGGGAGAAAAGAGAGAGGGAGAAATGAGAGAGGGAGAAATGAGAGAGGGAGAAAAGAGAGAGGGAGAAAAGAGAGAGGGAGAAATGAGAGAGGGAGAAAAGAGAGAGGGAGAAAAGAGAGAGGGAGAAAAGAGAGAGGGAGAAAAGAGAGAGGGAGAAATGAGAGAGGGAGAAATGAGAGAGGGAGAAATGAGAGAGGGAGAAAGAGAGAGGGAGAAAGAGAGAGGGAGAAAGAGAGAGGGAGAAAAGAGAGAGGGAGAAATGAGAGAGGGAGAAATGAGAGAGGGAGAAATGAGAGAGGGAGAAATGAGAGAGGGAGAAATGAGAGAGGGAGAAAAGAGAGAGGGAGAAATGAGAGAGGGAGAAATGAGAGAGGGAGAAAAGAGAGAGGGAGAAATGAGAGAGGGAGAAAAGAGAGAGGGAGAAAAGAGAGAGGGAGAAAAGAGAGAGGGAGAAAGAGAGAGGGAGAAAAGAGAGAGGGAGAAATGAGAGAGGGAGAAATGAGAGAGGGAGAAATGAGAGAGGGAGAAATGAGAGAGGGAGAAAAGAGAGAGGGAGAAAAGAGAGAGGGAGAAAAGAGAGAGGGAGAAAAGAGAGAGGGAGAAATGAGAGAGGGAGAAATGAGAGAGGGAGAAATGAGAGAGGGAGAAATGAGAGAGGGAGAAATGAGAGAGGGAGAAATGAGAGAGGGAGAAATGAGAGAGGGAGAAAAGAGAGAGGGAGAAATGAGAGAGGGAGAAATGAGAGAGGGAGAAATGAGAGAGGGAGAAATGAGAGAGGGAGAAATGAGAGAGGGAGAAATGAGAGAGGGAGAAAAGAGAGAGGGAGAAATGAGAGAGGGAGAAAAGAGAGAGGGAGAAAAGAGAGAGGGAGAAATGAGAGAGGGAGAAAAGAGAGTGGGAGAAATGAGAGTGGGAGAAAAGAGAGAGGGAGAAAAGAGAGAGGGAGAAATGAGAGAGGGAGAAATGAGAGAGGGAGAAAAGAGAGAGGGAGAAATGAGAGAGGGAGAAATGAGAGAGGGAGAAATGAGAGTGGGAGAAATGAGAGTGGGAGAAAAGAGAGAGGGAGAAAGAGAGAGGGAGAAAAGAGAGAGGGAGAAAGAGAGAGGGAGAAAAGAGAGAGGGAGAAATGAGAGAGGGAGAAAAGAGAGAGGGAGAAAAGAAAGAGGGAGAAGAGAGAGGGAGAAAAGAGAGGGAGAAAAGAGAGAGGGAGAAAAGAGAGAGGGAGAAATGAGAGAGGGAGAAATGAGAGAGGGAGAAATGAGAGTGGGAGAAATGAGAGTGGGAGAAAAGAGAGAGGGAGAAAGAGAGAGGGAGAAAGAGAGAGGGAGAAAGAGAGAGGGAGAAAGAGAGAGGGAGAAAGAGAGAGGGAGAAATGAGAGAGGGAGAAAAGAGAGAGGGAGAAAAGAGAGAGGGAGAAGAGAGAGGGAGAAAAGAGAGAGGGAGAAATGAGAGAGGGAGAAATGAGAGAGGGAGAAAAGAGAGAGGGAGAAAAGAGAGAGGGAGAAAATAGAGAGGGAGAAATGAGAGAGGGAGAAAAGAGAGAGGGAGAAAAGAGAGAGGGAGAAAAGAGAGAGGGAGAAAAGAGTGAGGGAGAAAAGAGAGAGGGAGAAAAGAGAGAGGGAGAAATGAGAGAGGGAGAGAAAAAAACCTGCCAACTGCAGGGCATAGAATAGATTCCAAATGGCACCCTATTCTCTATTAATGAAACGTAGGCCCTTCGGTCCCTGGTCAAAAGTTGTGCACTACGTAGGGAATAGGCTGCCATTTGGCACTCAGCCATAATGTCCATTAATGCAATTAGGGTTATAATTTAGCTAGCGCCCGTGCCCAGATGTAGCCTTGGTGGGGGAGCACACACGTACTTCTCCCTCTGGAAAACAGGGTTTACCATCACCACCGTGCTGCAGTGTTCCTGAGCAGAAACAGGTGTGAAAAAACACATCATTCATTTCTGCACTGGCAGGGTTGAGAGGAGGCTGGAAGGAGGCTTGTGGATGATTAGAGGTTGGGGTGAGGGGTGGGGGGGGGGCTGAGAGAAGCTGAGAGGAGCTGAGAGGAGGCTTGTGGATGATTCGAGGTTCGGGGGGGGGGGGCTGAGAGGAGATGAGGGGAGCTGAGAGGAGCTGAGAGGAGGCTTGTGGATGATTAGAGGTTGGGGGGGGGGGGGGCTGAGAGGAGCTGAGAGGAGGCTTGTGGGTGATTAGAGGTTGGGGTGGGGGGCTGAGAGGAGCTGAGAGGAGGCTTGTGGGTGATTAGAGGTTGGGGTGGGGGGTGGAGGGGCTGAGAGGAGCTGAGAGGAGCTGAGAGGAGGCTTGTGGATGATTAGAGGTAATGTTGGGCTTGAGAGGAGCTGAGAGGAGGCTTGTGGATGATTAGCGGTAATGTTGGGCTTGAGAGGAGCTGAGAGGAGGCTTGTGGATGATTAGAGGTAATGTTGGGCTTGAGAGGAGCTGAGAGGAGGCTTGTGGTTGTTTAGAGGTGGGGGGGGGGGGGGGGGGGGGGGGGGGGTGAGAGGAGCTGAGAGGAGGCTTGTGGGGGGGCCAGAGGTAATGTTGGGCTTGAGAGGAGCTGAGAGGAGATGAAGGGAGGCCCAGGATCCTTACAGAAAACCAGGTTAAGTGAGGAGGTAGAACTACCGTGGGCTGAGAGAGGGGTTTGGATGGGGGGTGGTAACCACTATGTATTGTATTCACTAGCTAAGCTCTGATACAGGGTCAGCATTGGTTCATGCTACTAATGGTTAAGGTTAGGGCTGGAGGGAGAGACATCTGATTCTAGATCTTTACAATAAACCTTTGAGGTCAGATTTCATCCCGGAAGATGAACCCTGAGATGTCAGCTCTCTGCTCACCCACGACAACCCCCAACGGCAACCCTACCGTGCCATGGCAACCTAGACCTAGCGGAGTGTTGTCATCCTGCCAAAGCTTTGCCCTCGACAAGTATGGCTTCATTTTACCCTAAACCTCAATGGAGACTGACCTAGCTGCCATAACTTCCAAACCATTCTAGAAGTTTACTCCAAAGCTAAATATAGGATACATTAAAAAAATAACAAAATTGATCAGAGAGCTTCATGTTTGAGTCCCAAATGGCACCCTATTCCCTATTGGCTCTAGTCAAATGGCACCCTATTCCCTATTGGCTCTGGTCAAATGGCACCCTATTCTCTATTGGCTCTGGTCAAATGGCACCCGATTCCCTATTGGCTCTGGTCAAATGGCACCCGATTCCCTATTGGCTCTAGTCAAATGGCACCCTATTCCCTATTGGATCTGGTCAAATTGCACCCTATTCCCTATTGGCTCTGGTCAAATGGCACCCTATTCCCTATTGGCTCTGGTCAAATGGCACCCTATTCCCTATTGGCTCTGGTCAAATGGCACCCTATTCCCTATTGGCTCTGGTCAAATGGCACCCTATTCCATATTGGCTCTGGTCACCCATGTGGTTCTGAATGTTCCCCAGACTGAAAACTCTCTTGGCTTCAATCCTTCCACTCTTCATTGTTGTTGTTGCTGTTTTCCCTTCATCCATTCATGTTGAAGTAAAACAAAATGCCTTTCATCTTCATTCTGAGATGGAGTTTATAACAGCCTGTTCATCTTCATTCTGAGATGGAGTTTATAACAGCCTGTTCATCTTCATTCTGAGATGGAGTTTATAACAGCCTGTTCATCTTCATATTGAGATGGAGTTTATAACAGCCTGTTCATCTTCATACTGAGATGGAGTTTATAACAGCCTGTTCATCTTCATTCTGAGATGGAGTTTATAACAGCCTTTTCATCTTCATTCTGAGATGGAGTTTATAACAGCCTGTTCATCTTCATTCTGAGATGGAGTTTATAACAGCCTGTTCATCTTCATACTGAGATGGAGTTTATAACAGCCTGTTCATCTTCATATTGAGATGGAGTTTATAACAGCCTGTTCATCTTCATACTGAGATGGAGTTTATAACAGCCTGTTCATCTTCATTCTGAGATGGAGTTTATAACAGCCTGTTCATCTTCATTCTGAGATGGAGTTTATAACAGCCTGTTCATGTTCATACTGAGATGGAGTTTATAACAGCCTGTTCATCTTCATACTGAGATGGAGTTTATAACAGCCTGTTCATCTTCATATTGAGATGGAGTTTATAACAGCCTGTTCATCTTCATATTGAGATGGAGTTTATAACAGCCTGTTCATCTTCATACTGAGATGGAGTTTATAACAGCCTGTTCATCTTCATACTGAGATGGAGTTTATAACAGCCTGTTCATCTTCATACTGAGATGGAGTTTATAACAGCCTGTTCATCTTCATTCTGAGATGGAGTTTATAACAGCCTGTTCATCTTCATACTGAGATGGAGTTTATAACAGCCTGTTCATCTTCATACTGAGATGGAGTTTATAACAGCCTGTTCATCTTCATACTGAGATGGAGTTTATAACAGCCTGTTCATCTTCATACTGAGATGGAGTTTATAACAGCCTGTTCATCTTCATATTGAGATGGAGTTTATAACAGCCTGTTCATGTCAATACTGAGATGGAGTTTATCTCTGCTATATGTGGCCTAAGGTCTCTGAATATTTCATAATTCTATCTAAATGGCAGTCAGAATCTGAGGCTCCACGACCAAATAAAGAGTTGAAGGAGATTGCATGCGGCACACAGCCAGGTTACCCTGCCTTGGCACACCGATACCACTGGAAATGTTTTGTTTCATCTAAGCTTGTCTTTGTGGGCTTTGCAAAAAACAAAACAAAGATTCATTTGTTTTCAGTTTTCTTGACCCTCAGCTGTTCTGACTCTGTGTGTGTGTGTGTGTGTGTGTGTGTGTGTGTGTGTGTGTGTGTGTGTGTGTGTGTGTGTGTGTGTGTGTGTTTGTCAGACATTTGGAAGTGATGACTGAACGTCTTTGCCACTCGTTATAGTAGTCGGTGTCAAAGAGGTGGCAGCTGAGTAAATTCTAGACACACACACACGCGCACGCACACATACATACACGCGCACACACCTTGTAATGAAAACATCATCCATTACCCCTCTTGACAGGGCCCTCTCTATGGGGGCTTCTCCTGGTGGACTGACCCCTGGTACACACACACACACACACACACACACGGTCGCACACACCTCATTTGCTCGCACACACACACACACACACACACTGGAGACAAAAGTGTGTGTGTGTGTGACTGTGTGTGTGTGTGTGTGTGTGTGTGTGTGTGTGCATGTGGGTGTGTGTGTGTGTGTGTGTGTGTGTGTGTGTGTGTGTGTGTGTGTGTGTGTGTGTGTGTGTGTGTGTGTGTGTGTGTGTGTGTGTGTGTGTATTCATGGCCAGTGACCCATCTTCTCCAGGAGACTAAGGGTCTTGGGAGTCAGGAGTGAAGGAATGAGATAGTCAGTCAAGTCCATCTGGTAGAGGCATGGGGGGGAGAGGGGGAAGAGGAGGAGGGGAGTTGGGGATAATGGTAGAGTCCGTATGGTTGGGGCAGAGGGAGGCCATCACTACTGACATGGACACCTGAAAGACCATCTGTGTCATGATGGAACTATTGATGGCAAGAGAGAGAGAGATGGTTGGAACGATTGATGGCAAGAGAGAGAGAGATGGTTGGAACGATTGATAGAAAGAGAGAGAGAGATGGTTGGAACGATTGATGGAAAGAGAGAGAGAGATGGTTGGAATGATTGATGGAAAGAGAGAGAGAGATGGATGGAACGATTGATGGCAAGAGAGAGAGAGATGGTTGGAACAATTGATTTGATATGAAAAATTTGATTTGATTTGATGAGATGGAAAGAGCGAGAGAGAGATGGATGGAGATATGAGTTTCCCCTCTGACTGTCTTTCCTTCATATTCTCTCTTTCTGTTCACTCTTTCTCTCTTTCTGTTCTCTCTTTCTCTCTTTCTGTTCTCTCTTTCTCTCTTTCTGTTCACTCTTTCTGTTCACTCGTTCTCTCTTTCTGTTCACTCTTTCTCTCTTTCTGTTCACTCTTTCTCTCTTTCTGTTCTCTCTTTCTCTCTTTCTGTTCTCTCTTTCTCTCTTTCTGTTCACTCTTTCTGTTCACTCTTTCTGTCTCTTTCTGTTCACTCTTTCTGTCTCTTTCTGTTCACTCTCTCTTTTTGTTCACTCTTTCTGTCTCTTTCTTTTCACTCTTTATCTCTTTCTGTTCACTCTTTCTCTGTTTCTGTTCACTCTTTCTCTCTTTCTGTTCACTCTTTCTCTCTTTCTGTTCACTCTTTCTCTCTTTCTGTTCACTTTTTCTGTTCACTCTTTCTCTCTTTCTGTTCACTCTTTCTCTCTTTCTGTTCACTCTTTCTGTTCACTCTTTCTGTTCACTCTTTCTCTCTTTCTGTTCACTCTTTCTCTCTTTCTGTTCACTCTTTCTCTCTTTCTGTTCACTCTTTCTCTCTTTCTGTTCACTCTTTCTCTCTTTCTGTTCACTCTTTCTCTCTTTCTGTTCACTCTTTCTCTCTTTCTCTCTTTCTGTTCACTCTTTCTGTTCACTCTTTCTCTCTTTCTGTTCACTCTTTCTCTCTTTCTGTTCACTCTTTCTCTCTTTCTGTTCACTCTTTCTCTTTTTCTGTTCACTCTTTCTCTCTTTCTGTTCTCTCTTTCTCTCTTTCTGTTCTCTCTTTCTCTCTTTCTGTTCACTCTTTCTCTCTTTCTGTTCACTCTTTCTCTCTTTCTGTTCACTCTTTCTGTTTTCTCTTTCTGTTCACTCTTTCTCTCTTTCTGTTCACTCTTTCTCTCTTTCTGTTCACTCTTTCTCTCTTTCTGTTCACTCTTTCTGTTCTCTCTTTCTCTCTTTCTGTTCACTCTTTCTCTCTTTCTGTTCACTTTTTCTCTCTTTCTGTTCACTCTTTCTGTTCTCTCTTTCTCTCTTTCTGTTCACTCTTTGCCAGGTTCCTCTCTCTTTCTCTCTCTCTTTCACAAATCAAATCAAATCACATGCTCCGAATAGAACAGGACCTTACAGTGAAATGCTTACTTACAAGCCCCTAACCAACAATGCAGTTTTAAGAAAGAGTGAAACATTTAATAAAAACGTAACACAATAAAATAACATTAACGATGCCGGATGTACCAGTACCGAGTAAATGAGTGGAGGTACAGGTTAGTCTAAGTAATTGAGGTACTATGTGCGGTACATGTAGGTAGAGGTAAAGGGACTCTGCTTAGATAATAAACAGTGAGTAGCAGCATCGTATAAAAAAAGGGGGGTGGGTTCAATTCTAATAGTCCGGGTAGCAATTTTATGAACTCCCTGTCTCTTTCTCTGGGTTACTGGCATGGGAAGTGTATGTTTACATTACCAAAACACGTGCAATAGATAATGAACAAAAGTGAAATAAACAATCAAAAATGAACAGTAAACATCACACTCAGGATAGAGACATTTCAAATGTCATATTATGTCTCTGTACGGTGTTTTAACGATAAATATAAAAATGATTTGTATTTACAATGGTGTTTGTTCTTCACTGGTTGCCCTTTTCTTGTGGCAACAGGTCACACATCTTGCTGCTGTGGATCTTGCTGCTATGGTGACACACTGTGGTATTTCACTTAATAGAAATGGGAATATAGGTTGCTCTCTTTCTGCCCCTCTGTTTAATGTCCCGCCAGAGCAGTTAACTTTTAATTCACGTCACCTTTGAACCACAACCTCAAAATGGCTGCTGTACAAACCAAGGCTGTTGGGAGCTGTATCTGGCTGTGATTGTGTGTGCTGTGTGTGTATGAGCATGTGTGTGTGTATGCTAGTGTGTGTGTGTGTGTGTGTGTGTGTGTGTGTGTGTGTGTGTGTGTGTGTGTGTGTGTGTGTGTGTGTGTGTGTGTGTGTGTGTGTGTGTGTGTGTGTGTGTGCTAGTGTGTGTGTGTGTGTGTGTGTGTGTGTGTGTGTGTGTGTGTGCTAGTGTGTGTGTGTGTGTGTGTGTGTGTGTATGCTAGTGTGTGTGTGTGTGTGTGTGTGTGTGTGTGTGTGTCTGTCTGGGTTTGGTCAAGCGGGTGGGGGGTTCGTTTCCTTGAGAACGTGTGAACTTTATGAAGCCTCAAGGTCAGTCAGTAGTGCTGGAAGGGATCAACAGTTGCCAGGTTTCCAACATGACTCCCTCGAACACTCAGACTTTAGCATAAATCACACCGAATGTGGATCTGGCGTTAGTCTGCCGATCGTTCAGTGTGTTTTTTCACACCACCCGCTGTAGACG
Organism: Oncorhynchus clarkii lewisi; assembly: GCF_045791955.1. NCBI lineage: Eukaryota > Metazoa > Chordata > Actinopteri > Salmoniformes > Salmonidae > Oncorhynchus > Oncorhynchus clarkii. Next base: position 53,301,777 of record NC_092169.1, read on the forward strand.
TCTGATTGCCGACATTTTCACTCGGTTTGCAAATAACAGCCGGCATTATGCTCAGAGGTGCTAAGAACTCTGCTGTTTCTGAGCCCTTAGGCCCCCTTCCAAACGGACCCCTAGTCCCTCTCCTCCCAAGCTCTAGTGGTGATCTGAAAACATTGGATCTATGTAAACTTAGGCCCCCTTCCAAACGGAACCCTAGACCCTCTCCTCCTAGGCTCTAGTGGTGATCTGAAAACACTGGATCTATGTAAACTTAGGCCCCCTTCCAAACGGACCCCTAGACCCTCTCCTCCTAGGCCCAAGTGGTGATCTGAAAACACTGGATCTATGTAAACTTAGGCCACCTTCCAAACGGACCCCTAGTCCCTCTCCTCCTAGGCCCAAGTGGTGATCTGAAAACACTGGATCTATGTAAACTTAGGCCCCCTTCCAAACGGACCCCTAGTCCGGACCCCTAGACCCCTAACTTCGTTATTAGCATGTTGCTAATACCTATACAACATTGTTAGCCACAACGCCCTAGCAAAACCCTAACCTTCTTGAAGGTAACAGCGCTCACTGTTGCCCCTAGTGGCCAGTCTCCACATCATCTCCCAGCGTCCTCAGACATGGATAGACGTCAAATACTGACTTGTATCATGGGTGACCTAGGCTGGTGTTGAGACCTCATTTGGCTAGCTGGAGTACGGACTCAGGCAGAGTCCCTTGGATGTGTGAAAGCTCTGCAGATTCTCTGTCCACTTATCACTTGTAGTTGATTTGCAAATCCCAATAAAAGCTTCACACTCTGCCTCGGGCCAATGCACACACACACACACACACACACACACACACACACACACACACACACACACACACACACACAGAGAGAGACTGCCTCGGGCCAATGCACACACATTGACACACACACACACACGCACACACAATAACACACAATAACACAACCATCTCCAGGGTGACATCAGTGCTTGGGTGGGGTGTAGAGTTTCTCACTATCTCTGTGGTATGTATTGGAGTGTGTGTGTGACGTGCAGAGAGAACCGTCAGCAACATGCTGTAATAGAATGCTGTGGTTAGCTTGAGGATGGTTTTCCATACAGCATCTAGCTATAACCTCATGATGAGCTACAGGAACCCTGGTGTTAATGTAGCGTTAGCTATAACCTCATGATGAGCTACAGGAACCCTGGTGTTAATGTAGCATTAGCTATAACCTCATGATGAGCTACAGGACCCCTAATGTTAATGTAGCGTTAGCTATAACCTCATGATGAGCTACAGGACCCCTAATGTTAATGTAGCGTTAACTATAACCTCATGATGAGCTACAGGACCCCTAATGTTAATGTAACGTTAGCTATAGCTTACTCACACCTAAAGGTAGAACGGTAGGTAGCATGATGAGCTACAGGACCCCTGATGTTAATGTAGCGTTAGCTATTGCTTACTCACACCTAAAGGTAAAACGGTAGCATGATGAGCTACGGACCCCTGATGTTAATGTAGCGTTAGCTATAGCTTACTCACACCTAAAGGTAGAACAGTAATACGTATTACATACTGTGGGTGTAGCTGTATATTGCATAGCATGTTGTTGTCTGTCTGTCTTGTCCATTTTTTGGTTTACATTGTTTTTTTGCCTTATTTTTTTTTTTATCACAGCCTCCGTCCTACAGGAGGCCTCTTGCCTTCATTGTAAATAATTATTTATTTTTTTGCATATGTAGCTATATTTGGAACAAGTGTAGTACGGTGTTAGCAATGGGCTAGCTGAGAGAAATAGCTAGCTAACGCTATTGAAAGAACAATAACATTAGCAATAGCTGTTAGCTTATTGATGCTAGCCATGTTATTCTGCTCTGGCTGTGTTTGAACTGTTGTGAGCTTTAGCTTTCTAGGAATAACTAGCTAATGCTATAGAGAGCGAAATGGCATTAGCTGTTACTGCTAATTGTTTGGAGTTTATTCTCCTCTGTCTGGGTCTGTGCTAGCGATAGCCTAGCCAAGATAATTAGCTAGCTAACGTTGTTGTCCTTAGCTGCTAGCCGCTAGCCTTCATTCTCCCCTGTCTGTGTGTGTGTGTGTGTGTGTGTGCTGTGAGTTTTAGTTCTCTGGGATTTGTCTGGCTCTCTGGAGTCAGCAGCTCAATACCTTTTACTTACAGCTGCTGCAGATTCTCCATCCACTGTGTACCGCTACACTCCACCCTAGATGCACTCTGGTGTGTGTGTGTGTGTGTGTGTGTGTGTGTGTGTGTGTGTTTGTGTTTCATGTAGGTCTCTGTACTGTGTATGTGTGTGGTTTGTTTATATCTGCATTTCTCTAAGTGTTTGCTTCACTCAGCAATGTCTGAGTGTGTGTGTGTGTGTGTGTCTCTGTGTGCCGGTGTGCCTGATGGATTCTATGGCAGTGCAGTCGCGGTAATCAGTTTGCACGTTGCCTGAACTAATTTATCAATTCAGTTCCTCCCACTTGTAATCTCACCCAAGCGTGCTGTTCAGGGGCCTGTGAGCGCTCTCTTCCCTTTCGCTCTGCTTCTCCCTTTCTCTCTCTGCTTTTCTCTCTCTCTGCTTCTCTCTCTCTCTCTCTCTCTCTGCTTCTCTCTCTGCTCCCTTTCACTCTCTGCCTTTCACTTATCTCCCTTTCTCTATCCTTATTCTCTCTCTGTTTTTTCTCTCTCTCTCTTTCCTACTCTCCCCTTCTTGAGACAAATATTACCCTCGGAAAGGCAAGGAATTCCCAGCAGTTATAGACGCCTTCTCTCAGTCTCTCATTACCTCTTGTTCTCTCTCTCTCTCTCTATCACGCTCTCCCTCCCCCTTACCTTCGGTTGCTCGTTTCCAAGCCAGTGGATGTTGCAAAGCCAGCACAATCAAAGTGTTTTTCAGTGGTGAGGTTTTAGGGACATTTTACTGTGGGTCTATCTCTCTGTCTCTGACGGGGGCTAAAATGATTTTATGCCATTCTGTGGAAGTACATCATCTGTTTATGGGTCGTCTGAGCCTTTTAACATGCTCTTTGTCTTTGCCACCATTGATTTCGTATGGACCAGCAGAATCAGGAAGTAACAGTATATCGGGGATAGTTAAACCTCTGGATAATCTTCGGCCTAAACTACAGTATAGAATTTCAGACACGCTCATGGAACGGTTGGGACTCACATTCCCATTTAGAGAAAGCTATGTGTTGCTGTTCTGTAACGTATTTTCTATAGCCGTGACAGAGGTAATGGAAATCAGTGTGTTGCTGATCTATAATGTACTTTCTATAGCCGTAACAGAGGCAATGGAAAACAGTGTGTTGCTGATCTATAATGTACTTTCTATAGCCGTAACAGAGGCAATGTAAAACAGTGTGTTGCTGATCTATAATGTATTTTCTATAGCCGTACAGAGGTAATGCAAAACAGTGTGTTGCTGATCTATAATGTATTTCTACAGCTCTAACAAAAAGCAATGGCAACAGTGATGCATTCCCTTTCTCTAAAACATTTCTTACAATACGACTAAACAGTGTTGTTCTATAATGCATTTCACCGTCTGAAACAGTATTTCTAAAGCTGTGTGTGTTTCGATCTAGTATCTCTGTCTCTAGAGCTACCAGAGTCATGTAACAGAGGAAACAGTGTGTATTTATGAAGCTGTGTATAGAATCTGAGTACAGTGTCTGTGTGTATCTCTACAGTATGTAGTATCTTTGTCTCTAGAGCTACCAGAGTCATGTAACAGAGGAAACCGTGTGTATTTATGAAGCTGTGTATAGAATCTGAGTACAGTGTCTGTGTGTATCTCTACAGTATGTAGTATCTTTGTCTCTAGAGCTACCAGAGTCATGTAACAGAGGAAACCGTGTGTATTTATGAAGCTGTGTATAGAATTTGAGTACAGTGTATGTGTGTATCTCTACAGCATGTAGTATCGTTGTCTCTAGAGCTACCAGAGTCATGTAACAGAGGACACCGTGTGTATTTATGAAGCTGTGTATAGAATCTGAGTACAGTGTCTGTGTGTATCTCTACAGCATGTAGTATCTTTGTCTCTAGAGCTAACAGAGGCATAGAGGTGCTGCTGGTGTGTTTAGAGTCAAACCAGATGATCCGTGGCGTCCCTTAGGAGGTAAGGGGAAGAGGGGGGAGGTAGGGGCAAGAAGGGGGAGGAAAGGGGAAGGGTCGGGAGGAAGGGGGAGGCAGGAGGAGGTAGGGGGAGGGAGGGGAGACGGTGGAGACAGGGGGAGACAGGAGGAGGTAGGGGGAGGGAGGGGAGACGATGGAGACAGGGGGAGACAGGAGGAGGTAGGGGGAGGGAGGGGAGACGGTGGAGACAGGGCGAGGGAGGGGAGGTAGGGGAGGTAGGGGGATAAAGGGGAGACGGGGGAGACAGGAGGAGGTAGGGGAGATAGGGGGAGACAGGGGGGTAGGGGTAGACAGGAGGAGGTAGGGGAGGGGAGATGGTGGAGACAGGGGGAGACAGGAGGAGGTAGGGGAGGTAGGGGGAGACAGGGGAGGTAGGGGGAGACAGGAGGAGGTAGGGGGAGACAGGGGAGGTAGGGGCAGACAGGGGAGGTAGGGGGATAGGGGGAGACAGGAGGAGGAGGCAGGAGGTGCTAGGGGAGGTAGGGGGAGACAGGAGGAGGTAGGGGGAGACAGGGGAGGTAGGGGCAGACAGGGGAGGTAGGGGGATAGGGGGAGACAGGAGGAGGAGGCAGGAGGTGCTAGGGGAGGTAGGGGAGACTGGGAGGCAGGGGGATAGAGGGGAGACGGGGGAGACAGGAGGAGGAAGTGGCAGGAAGGTGAAGGTAGGGAGATAGGGGGAGACAGGAGGAGGAGGCAGGAGGTGCTAGGGGAGGTAGGGGAGACTGGGAGGCAGGGGGAGACAGGAGGAGGAAGTGGCAGGAAGGTGAAGGTAGGGAGATAGGGGGAGACAGGAGGAGGAGGCAGGAGGTGCTAGGGGAGGTAGGGGAGACTGGGAGGCAGGGGGATAGAGGGGAGACGGGGGAGACAGGAGGAGGAGGCAGGAGGTGCTAGGGGAGGTAGGGGAGACTGGGAGGCAGGGGGAGACAGGAGGAGGTGGTAGGGGAGGTAGGGGAGACTGGGAGGCAGGGGGAGCATGTGTCTATGCTCAGTGGATTTAGGGTGATGCTACCTGCCTGTTGTATTAGGTGGCTCATCCACTGATGCTACCTGCCTGTTGTATTAGGTGGCTCATCCACTGGTGCTACCTGCCTGTTGTATTAGGTGGCTCATCCACTGATGTTACCTGCCTGTTGTATTAGGTGGCTCATCCACTGATGCTACCTGCCTGTTGTATTAGGTGGCTCATCCACTGATGTTACCTGCCTGTTGTATTAGGTGGCTCATCCACTGGTGCTACCTGCCTGTTGTATTAGGTGGCTCATCCACTGACGCTACCTGCCTGTTGTATTAGGTGGCTCATCCACTGATGTTACCTGCCTGTTGTATTAGGTGGCTCATCCACTGATGCTACCTGCCTGTTGTATTAGGTGGCTCATCCACTGCCAGGAATGAACTATGTTAGAGCAGGAGTCTGGGAGGAAAGAGATGGATACGTATGGTGGGAAGCTCTGCATCTCTTACTCTGTCCTTGTCTTCCTTTCTTTCTTTCTCTCTCTCAGTCCACCCTTTGTTCTTCTCCTTCTCTGTCTGCTGTCAGCCCCCCCTTCCCACCTCCCCCTCTCTCTCTCTCTGAGGCGTGCTGTGCTAGCAGTGGTAGTGATGGTGATGGTGGGGGAGGAAATGGATGAGGTTGAAGCGGTCGCTGCTCACTTGTTTGGTTCAACAGATTAAGTCATCGATTCGCAAAAGTGGTGCACTGATGGGGAAGGCCCTCCTCTGCAGAGAGAGAGAACAGAGAGAGAGAGAGAGAGAGATATTGAGAGAGAGAGACAGAGAGAGAGAGAAAGAAAGAGAGAGATAGAGAGGAAGGGAGAGGGGAAGAGAGAGAGAAAAAGGAAGAGAGAGAGTGAGTTGGGTAGGAGGAGAGAGAGAAGGGTGAAAGAGAGAGAGAGAGAGAGAGTGGAAGAGATGAAGAGAGAGAATGTGTGAGAAAGGGAGAGATGAGAGATATGGAAGGAGGAGGGGTGTGTGTTTTGAGCGATAGAAAGATGTCAAGGAGAAACATGAAGATAGAAGTAAAGAAAGAAACATCACCTCATCTCTCTAGCAGTGCTTCCTCCTCCTCCTCCTCCTCCTCCTCCTCTTGCAGCTGAAGGAGCATAAGGGAACAATTGTAAAATATCTTTACCTACTTTCAACCCCCCCCCCCCTCCAGGGGTTACACATATATTCTAATTAAAACCATGTGGTCATGGGGGTAATTATGATAATAACATAATAATATCACACAGGTTATTACAATGTTCTGCCGTCTCCAAATTGCTTCCTTAGAGTATCGCATTTCAATGGCATTAACTAAAGTCAAATTTCCATTGAATGTCAAGTTAAATGGACTGGATTTTCCCCCCCTTAGATCAAGCTACAATATGGAAACCTGATTCCACGAGTCTCCTGAGCATGCATCTCTCTCGCATCCTCCCACCGTCTATCGCTACAAGCCCAATTTGGTCTTGTGTGTGTGTGTGTGTGTGTGTGTGTGTGTGTGTGTGTGTGTGTGTGTGTTAGGGGTGAAGGTGGTAGTCTGGGTAGGATGTGTAATCGTGTAGTATAATAGTCTATTGACAATAGAGACTCAACCCTAACCCAACACTCTAACCCAATACCCTAACCCAACACCCTAACCCTAACCCAACACTCTAACCCAACACCTAACTCAACACCCTAACTCAACACCCTAACTCAACACCCTAACTCTAACCCAACACCCTAACCCAACACCCTAACCCTAACCCAACACCCTAACTCTAACCCAACACCCTAACCCAACACCCTAACCCTAACCCAACACCCTCACTCTAACCCAACACCCTAATTGAACACCCTAAACCAACACCCAACACCCTATCCCAACACCCTAACTCAACACCCAACACCAACACCCTAAACCTAACAAAACACACTAACCCTAACCCAACACGCTAACCCAACCCCCTACTCAACACCCAACACCCTAACCCAATACCCTAACCCAATATTCTTACCCAACACCCAATACCCTAACTCAACACCCCAAAATCCAACACCCAATACCCAATACCCTAACTCAACACTCAACACCCTATCCCAACAATCTAACCCAACACCAATACCCTAACCCAACACCCTAACCCAACACCCTAACCCCTCACTCTAACCCAACAGCTAACACCCAACACCCTAACCCCACACCCTAACGCAACACCCAACACCCTAACCCAACACGCTAACCCAACACCTAACACCCAATATCCAACACCCAACACCCTAACCCAACACCCAACACTCTAACCCAACACCCAACACCCTAACTCATTACCCAACACCATAACTCATTACCCAACACCATAACCCAACACCCAACACTCTAACCCAACACCCAACACCCTAACTCATTACCCAACACCATAACTCAACACCCAACACTCTAACCCAACACCCTAACCCAACACCCAACACCCTTACCCAACCCTCTAATCTGGCCTTTGATCCTAGCCTCTGTGGGGGGGGGGGGGGGGGGGGTTTAGCTCGCTAGCCGTGTCTATAACCTGAAGTATGTGTTCGAGGGGGGGGTGATAATCCCACCGTCTTTACCCAGCCTACGGTGCTACCTGGCTAGGGTTGTGATGTGCCATGGTTCCCCCTTAACCCCCCAGCATTCCCATTACAGCCAACCCCACCCCCCTCCCGCCTCCCAGCCCTGCGGCAGCCTCTTCCACCTCCAGCTGTGTCCGTGTGTTTCCTTCCCCGCGTGGTGCGGGCCCCAACTGCTTTGGAGTACCTCCCTTCGCCTCCCCTTGCCTCCCCTAGCTCAAATAGGAGGTAATTACTGGCTTAAAGAGGGTTAGTGGGCCAGCAAACGACATAATCACCCCTGAATTAGCCCCAGCTCATCAGCCAGCTCCGCAGTCCACCGAGCAACACTCACCGTTAGGCTAGCTCTCTCTCTGTATGTCTCCAGCCTGGACGGCAAGCTAACTGCTTCATAACACCCCCTCTTTTGTCTCAGAGGGAGGCACAGCAGCAGGTGTGGTGATGGTGAAACATCCCATGCCCCTTGTAATAAATGCTGCTAGTAGAAGTGTGGCTAACGGCTAATGGGAGGAGTCCCTGTGATAGCAGAGAGAACCCAGTGTGGCTAACGGATAACGGGGTGACTCCCTGTGATATCAGAGAGAACCCAGTGTGGCTAACGGCTAATGGGATGAGTCCCTGTGATAGCAGAGAGAACCCAGTGTGGCTAACGGCTAATGGGATGAGTCCCTGTGATATCAGAGAGAACCCAGTGTGGGTAACGGCTAATGGGATGAGGTGCTGTGATATCAGAGAGAACCCAGTGTGGCTAACGGCTAATGGGATGAGTCCCTGTGATATCAGAGAGAACCCAATGTGGCTAACGGCTAATGGGATGAGGTGCTGTGATAGCAGAGAGAACCCAGTGTGGCTAACGGCTAATGGGATGAGGTGCTGTGATAGCAGAGAGAACCCAGTGTGGCTAACGGCTAATGGGATGAGGTGCTGTGATAGCAGAGAGAGTGAATATGTGGTCCTGTGTAGCTCAATCGGTAGAGCATGGGTCATGGGTTCGATTCCCCCTGGGGCCACCCATACACCCATACATAAAAATAATGACTGCATGACTTTCAGTATTGATATAAATATTGTTGGTACGGATGGGCGCATCTTATTTTAGAACAGAAATGACAGCAGTCGACTTGCTATACGCAATACCCAATACACATACTTCATACATGTTCAGATGTTATAGATGTTACAATATACATACTACATACTACATACTACATACATGTTCACATGCTATAGATGTTACAATACACATACTACATAC